>NC_081545.1:16114701-16138580 GCF_901000735.1 Corylus avellana | reverse complement strand
ACTACAATGATTATTCATGTCATATTAAAGTAAAATCGAAGGTGCGGTTCTTGAGATATTTCAAAAAAAAACAATTTAGTCCTTAGAGTCAAATTTTGTTTTAAATTTTTTTTTATTCGCTCATTGTTTTTACTTTAACACGACATGAAGCAATTTGTAATTTAGGCCAACTATAATGACTAATTAATTATTTCTTAAAAATATATATATATATATATATATATATATATATATATATATATATATATATTTATTCGCCCATTGGTTTGTTTTTTGTATTTTTCACTGATGTTTTTTTTTATTTTTTTACAATTATTTTATTATTTTATTTGTTAAAAGAATAGAGGTATTATAGGAATTTTAAAAAATAATTGGCCTTTTTTATACATTTTGGTAATTTAAGAGACTACTTTAATATTTTTTGAATATTAAGAAAGTATATTGCAAACAACTGATAGTTTGTGGGACTTTTTCCCAAAAACTCCATATTACATGGGGTTGCCTTTTTTTCGGCCCAACAATTACAAATACCAAAATTAATAGTATTAAAATCCCGTCCATTATGGACCGACCAAGCTAGCTAGACCTTAATTATTAAAAGGTGATGATCAGGATCAGTTAACCACCCTGCAATTCCCTCTAATCTCCCCGTCAGTCCCGGTGAGCGGGGTAATTTTGCTCATCTTCAGCATCGCAGCAGCAAAGTCAAAAGCAAAAGCTGCAACGTTATTACTATAGGTCCTAACCAGAGCATCCTGGGAGCCTGCATTGAAAAGCTCTTGGTCCGAATGAAGAAGCCCGCGTTTACCCACAAGGTCCCTGTAATAGCTGTTGTCGAACCGGTTGGAAGTCCGCGAGTCAAGCGGGGCCAAATTATCGTCACCGCCGGAAGCCGGACAGCTGGCCCTTCGGGTCGTGGCAAAGTTTGGGTCAATGTTGGTTTCGTTGTATATGTGGGTCCGGAATGTGGTGCATCGGGCTAGGCCTATCGTGTGGCCACCAGAGAGCGCGGTCATGTCGCGGGCATTTAGCCCTTTGGCCGCGAATTTAGAGATGAGGATTCCAAGGTCGGCAAACGGAGACGGAAGTTGGTCGTTGGCTGCGCTCTGGCTAGCTGTCCTGGCGTCTCTCCGCCCCAGTGGCACTGTCCACGAGGGTCCTCCCAGCTAAAAGTAAAATGCAAATTAAAATAAATATATTAATTAATTTGTTATTGAATATTATAATTAAACACCCTTATTTTATGATCCGTTTGAATTTTCGGTTTCAAAAAGTATGATTTTAAAATGTGTGATTTTAAAAACTGAAGTTAAATTTGGCCTTTAAAATTACATTTAGCTTTTTAAATTCTGCGTCCTTATTTATGATTTGAAAATATAAATTTTTTACAATTTCAAATCGCAATTTTTTAAAAACATAATCTCAAATATTTAATTTTCTACAATTTTTATTTATGAAATTGCAATACTAAACGCAATCTAATATTAAAAAAAATAAGTAGCTCACATAAAAATTTGACGGTTTATAAAAACGTTCATGAGTGTTAAGTGTTACCGGGCTTTATAAATAATTTTAAGAATATTTCAACAAAATTAACTGATTCTTTTAAAATAATATAACACAGATGTGACTGAATAAGAAGGAGAATTAATTAAGTGGGTAGTAATTATACCAAGACGACTCCATCTCTTGCTGCAAGTGCTAAAATGTCGGCACAAGAAACAGTAGCATTGCAGGCAGCTTCGACACGAGTTTTAATGGCGTCGATAACTTCGAAACCCCGGGCTGAATTTCTATTGGGGAAAGCATTCTTTTCGCCTGTGAAGGAGGGCGTGTCATCCAGTAGAAGTGATGCATCGCAGCCCTGCAAAATGAGAATATATATTAATTTCCTCGTTAATATATGCATGTATGTATAATTTATAAATAAGAAAGGAAGCCATGAAATTAATGGGATTTGTCCGTACGTTAACAAAGCAGTCATGGAAGAACAAGCGAAGAATAGAGGCACCAAGACGTGGCTCCCTAATCACAGCTTGCCTCATGGCGTCTCGCACGATGATTTGAAGTCTAGGGCAACGGGCTCCATAGAAGTTGGGAGAAAGTTGTGCATTGGCGCCCAAGCCGCAGCCTAAAACAGAGAGGACACAAAAGATTGTAACAAACAAGTGAGTGTCCATGGTGATGGAAGTGATCGATATTATTGATATAGCTTTGGTCGAGGTTTCCTCTATTTATACACAAACTCAGAAGTGCATGGAGATTGGAAAGATTCTTTGCATGTGAAAGAGTTTCAAACTTTGCTGCTCAAACGCGGCTTTGGTAGCTTGCTTGATTGGAATCATCACCTTCTAATTAAACGTGAAGGAAGAAAGTCTTCCACCGATCGATGGGTACAAGTCAACTTCTTTCACATTTTAATTAATATGCATGCAAAAATACACATCAAGGTGGAGCGAGGGAGAAGACTTTGTGAACCATCGATCCTCCAATCTATCTACCTTTCATTTTCCCCACTAATTAGGCCTTCCATTCTTGTCTATATATTTATATATTTTTTTTAATTTAATTAATCATTGCAAGACATAATAGTGAAAAGAGGGGTCCCGCTGAAATTTGGATTGCACATGCAGTATGGTTACTCATCACCATTTGAAATGAATAGCAAGTTAAAAAAAGCTTATTATATTCTTTTCCTCTTTAACCGTTGTTGATCTTTTCTTGGGTAAGTTTGCTAGCTAAGAGCTTGACGTTTTCATAGCTTTCTTTTTTTTCCCTATCAGCTGGACGCCTATTCTCGTGATGTATTCACGGGGAGAAGACTTTCATTTCTTCGGGATTCTTTGTAAAAGGGGAAAAAAAAATTAAAGAAATGCTTTGTTAGAACAGTTTTCTTCATTGTGGATGTGCGTTCTTCAGAATCTTCAATACGTCGTCGTTGTGCACTCCAAATCACTACAACTGACGGCTCAAAGTACATTCACCGGGGAGACACTAGTATCAGACAAGGTTAAACAACAAGCTGTCATAAGGCTTTGACTAAATTTTCGTTACCAAAGTACCTTGGCTAAGGGAATTGGGGGTAACTGTTGGGCATAAATTTACACTGCGAACCCACCAAATTCTGGGCCCAATGGCCAAGAATAGGCTCACAAAGATATTAATTAATAAGTAAGGGCTATTAATTAATAAGAAGATATATTCTAATTAGGATAATGTTGGAATGAAAAAGTCCTACTCAAAGTCTACAAAGAAATAGGAACTCAAATCTAACTCAACCATGGACTCGCAACACAACTCAAAAAAGAAGAGTTAGTTCAAGTCTACTTCAACTACTCAAATTTATAAATAAGCCCCTACCACAAGGTACAAAAACATCTTCTAATACCTTTTGAATATTCTCTCTCAGGACTCAATAAATATTGAAGACCCCGAAAAAAACGCATCCACCGCGTTGAAAATCGTTTTAACATGCTTGAATAATAATAATAATAAATAATTAAATACATTTATTTATTCTTTCTATGAAGTTAAAGTTGGGAAATATTAGTTGGTTTAATTTGTAGAAGCGGAAAGTCATAGACACAATGATAACTTGTAGGAGTTGTGATGATGAGGTTGGATAAGGCTAGAAGGAGGGTTCTTCTTTCCCTCTTTCTTGTGCTGAGTTGGATGGATGAGGTGTCGGTCCTAATTGATATGACCACAGTTGTCGTTGTTTTATCCACATATATGTATGTAAGTATAGATATAGTAGATACCAAGACTTTTTAAGTACCTCCATTTTACTCCGCGTGAACTTTAAAAATGATGAGTCTTCCACCAATGCATAAGAGACAAAGTGCTTTAATGCATTTAGTCTTTTGGGTAATGAATTTTGGCCAACTTCTGCTCCATAATGATATTAAATGATACCAGCACTTGAAACTCAACAAGTACCATTGGTCTAGTGGTAGAATAGTACCCTGCCGCCACGGTAGAGACCCAGGTTCGATTCCCGGATGGTGCACTCTTTCTGAGCTGTGAAGAACTTTGCGTTGGATGTGATGATTAGGGTCTATCACCCACTGGTCTGACTCTTTAGACGAAATATAATGCATCTGAGCTCATTTTTTTTTTTTATCCTGTCAGATAATTTTTTAATTTTTATTTTTATCCTGTCAGAGTGAATTTGAGGTGTCGTTCTAAAAAATTGTTCAATTAGTTGGAGACCACGCCTTATAAAATAGAGGTCATTACTTCGAATTTCAAGTCTCCTCTTATACACATAAAAATAAAAAAAATAAAAAAAAATCTGAGGTGTCGCGTAAACGTTTACCAGCACATGGAGCCTCCACCATCACAATGAATCACTAATAATTATGATGTGATTATTAGAATAATGAATAAAATTTAGGGAAAATCGATTTTATTCTTTTAAATATTTATACATTATTTTGATTTATGAGAAATTTCACAAAATTTTTCTGAACTTTCATGTGTTTTGAAAGTACTTATGAAATTTAAAAACTTCTCAATTAAGGGTATAAAGCTTTTAATTTCTTTAAATTATCTAATTCTGTTATAATTTTTTCATTAAATCTTTGTCAAAGTTCCTAAAATACCTATTTTTTATTATAAGAAAATAAATAAAAAATTGTAAAGATTCAAGTGTTTAATTTTTTTTTTTCATATATAAAAAAAATCTTTGCAACGTCTTCGTAATTTGATTTTTAATTAAAAACACATGAATATTTTGGGCACTTCGACAAAAACTAATAAAAAATCTTAACTGAATGTGGTAATTGAAAAAAATTGAAAATTCAATACTCTTAATTGAAAGTTTTTAAACTTCAAGGGTAGTGTCAAAACGACTAAAAGTTAAGGGGAGTTTTCTGAAATTTCTCCTTCAATTTATTCTCTGAATACTCAATTTCAATAATTAAATTCTTAATTTTTTTTTTCTTCGAGCATACACATAATGTGTCAAAATGATAGTCACAACATTAATTAATTGGTCTAACGTGAGACATCATTGATTAATTAAACGATAGTTTCACAAATATTCAATTTGAAATCAAAGACAAACTTAAAATTTAAAATTAAAATGAGTAGAAAACTTATGAAAATGAACATTGGTCTCAAATAGGACCACCAATAACGTGCTACAATCAAGTTTGTTTAGTGTAGGTGGTGAGTAGGAAGGCATAATGCGGACAATATTAATATGTAATTGTAGGATATACAATAAGTCAAATGTTTAAAGAGAAATGCTAAAGGCCCAACTTTTTTGCCCAACAAAAGTCCAACTTTTACCCTTTATTTTTTTTCTAAAAAAAACAAAATGAAAAATGGAAAAAATGTCTGAATCAACCCTATATATTTTTGGCCTTTCTTTTATTTAATATTTTTTAAAAAATGAAAAATAGTATTTTTCTTCATAATAATGACATTTTCTTGAAAAAAATGACATTATTATGAAAAAATACCAATTTTCATTTTTTAAAAAATACCAAATGAAAGAAAGACAAAAAATAGATAGGGTTGCTTCAAACATTTTTTCCATTTTTTATTTTATTTTATTTTTTAAAAATAAATAAGGCAAAAGTTGGACTTTTGTTGGGCAAAAAAGTTGGGTCCCTATCATTCCTCATGTTTAAAAGGGGGGGAATGAGTCAAAGAGTCAAAAACCATGAGCTATTTATTATTACGAGTGGTTTTTCGAGGTTTCTCAACCCCACCTCCCCCTTTTGCTTCGTTTACTTCAACTTTGGCTTTAAATGGGCGGTGCCGACTGCATTTTTGTTCTCAAATTCTTAATTAGTCATCATCTTTAATTTTTAAATAAATAAAAAAATCCACATATTTTTTATTTATTTTTTATATTTTCAAGAAATAGTTCAATTAGTTGAGACCACACATAATGAAGTAGATGTCACTAGTTCGAATCCTTCTTCTTATACGAACATGTAAAAAAAAAAATACACTGTCTTAAGAATTAAGACAAGGGCTTGGAAGACTATTGACCATGTCTTTTTCAAAATTTGTTAATTTATCTTTATATTTTAGAAATACTTTTGGACTTTGGCACAACCTATATATATTCTCAAATTTTTTTCCTCAAAAATTGGGTTTCAAGTGAAAAAAATGTTAAGCTTAGATACAAATTTTATAAAATGATGTGACACAATATGATTAGGTTTCTCAAAATTTGAATTTATCTTCTTCAAATTATGTTGTGTCATATCATTTTGTAAAAGTTTTCTTTTTAAAACTTTTTGTAAGCCTAGCATTCCATTTTCAAGTGATATATCACTATTTTATGAGATAGTGACATTTTTCAAAATAATAGATCTTATTCATGATGACATATTATTTGTGAACAAACTTTTTGATAAAAAAAAAATTGGTAAGCATAACACTTCTCTATATATATTAGTTACTAGTTGTTTAGAGTTTAGATCGACACTTCACAAAGAACTACTAAAATTCTTATAGGCTTTGAGGAAAAGATATTTATGTTTGAGAAATGCTACATGGACTTTTAAGTGCTCACTTCCTGATGTAAGATTAAAAATCACTATTGAATCTAAAATCGGAGAACGATTCATCCAGAATCCAATAGTATTTCAATGCCACGTTAGGAAATGCACACTTGGAAGTGCATTTAACATTTAACTTGAGGGAAATGCTACACGAGCCACACACTCCCATCTGCTTACTCTCTTTTTGCAAATGCTAAGGTAAGGGAAATGCAAAGCATCTATTGGTTACCCACTATCGTTTTTGGTCCATGGGTTATGAAGTAATCTACAAAATTTAGGGAAACAAGTCCGAGAAAGCTTGAAGTAGGGGTTTTTTTTTTTTTTTTTTCTTCATACTAAGAGATGGTCAAAATTACAAGGCTTTATCTACTCTATTGTCCTGGATATGGTTCAAATGTCAAACAATATGAATAGATAAGACACGAGCACAGGGTAACCCCACCATCAGTCATCACCATCATCATTGTAACAATGTATGTGGGTAGCCTTTGCATTCCACAACTAGTCTAGCATTTGATGGAACATTCACAAGGTAGAAGCCTATAGATGAAGGGTTTGCTGGAGAAAAAATTTGAAGAGTAGATTCTTTAACAGGTGCAGCCTCCGAGTTCAAAGCGGGTCGTCTCAATCATCGAATTTCTCAATACAAGCACTATACCTAACATTACAGCAAACCACCAACTTACTTTTATTTATAAATGGGCATGTAAATCTAAAGTCAGTTTGGGAAGCACATGGAGATTGTTTATATTAATTAGGGTTTTTAGCTAGTTTCATAAACTTGCTTCACTAAAATCATGTGCTGTGGGTGTTGGAGACTTAACATGGAAACTAGAGCAGCTGCCGACCCTTGATGTTGGCCTGTGAGTTTTCATCAGTGGAACCAGTGATTGCACAACATCTGCCATCAGTGGTCTGTAATCTGCCTCTGGTTGCACACACATTGTAGCAATTGCTGCTACCTGAATAACCTCCTTCATTGAGTACTGACCCTCCAGAGCAGGATCCATAATCTCTACAACCTTGTCTCTGTCCGTCAGCCGGGGCAAAGCCTTTGCAAAAATCAGATACAAAGGGATACTTGTAAATTGGGGACAATTTCAATAATGATATATTAAAACAAAGAATAATGGAGAGAAAAGAAAAGAAAAAATTCTAGGGAGAGATGGCTAATCATCTCAACTTCAAATTCTGCTTATGGAGTATAGAATTAACTGAAGAGGATAGCTAGAAACCCACCCAAGATACAAGTACACCTTCCCCAGGAGGTCTCTTCATATCAACTGGAACTCTGCCTGTGAGCAACTCCAAAAGGACAACCCCATAACTATACACGTCTGATTTTGTTGTCAGATGCCCTGTTAAGGCATACCTGCATAATAAATGAAACCGATATTTAAAACTTGAAATAAATTACACTTTTTATATGATGTCAATATTTGAAAGTACAAGGGAAATTGCATAGAAATAAGAACAGTATGAACATAAAATTTCCCATGTTTATTATCATTGCAGATAGGAGATTACTGGTTCTTACTCAGGGGCAACATATCCTTGGGTGCCCAACACTCTGGTTGAAACATGTCCACCAGCTTTTTCAGATCCAAGCTTGGCCAATCCAAAATCAGAAACTTTGGCATGAAAATTTTTGTCTAATAGGATGTTGCTGCTCTTAAAATCTCTATGAATTACTGGGGGACTGACTTGTTCATGTAGATATTCTAAACCCTTTGCAGCTTCAAGAGCTATTCTTAATCGAGTTTCCCAGTCCAATTTTAAGGAGAGCACCTTAGTACCTGCACATTTAATTAACGGGTGAAATCCAAGAAAAAAACCACAAGATTGCCACGCACTCTAGCATTAAACCAGTAAACATCACAATGACCAGGAGAACCACAAGTATGCACAGCAGATGCAATGCCAAGTATATCATAATAATATCATTCCTCAAAAGTTCTGCATATAAATACAAGTCTTAATAAGAAAACTTCTGTTATCTTCTCATGTACTTGAGTAGAAGAAAACCTCCACTAATTGATCAAACACGTTTGTCATATACTATCTAAAAGAACAGAAAAGAACCTCACGAGTAGCAGTAACAATATCATAGCATATTGTGCATGACAAACAGACAGATTCAAAGAGCCACGCTTCCATGTTCTGGCTTAACAACTTGCATCCTGATCAAACGTGTAAACACACGACTACCGACAATGACATGTCATACAATTCAAGAGAACTAATTAGCAAGTCAAAAGAGTAGAAGTCTAGCCTGAGGAGTTCAGGAATTTAAAATGTCTAGACTCATACACAATATAAATAGGGCATTCCCCTTTCATTTCTTTGGTTCTTTTTTTTCTTAAATATCATTACTATGTCTTCTTGATTAATGCAAGCGACAAAGACAAGTAGAGCAAAATTCAAGAGACATGCCTCTTATAATGTTAAGTTCCTGAGATCTCAAGTGAAAAGTTGCTAATGAAATTCCAGCCATGTGATGTGAATTACAGAGGGTTGGCATTCTCTTCCCATTTTGGATTTGAATGTCTCAACCCATGAAAATGGACCAAGAGTCTATTTGGGATTGCGTTAATGAGCTTAAAAATTACTTTTAATATCTAAAATGTTGTGCCAACCAAAAAAGCTGGTCTGTTTGATAAAAAACTCCAAAAGTATTTCTTTAACTTTTTTACTCTTTAGAAGAAACCAAAGGTACATTTGGGAAAAGCTTAAAAATGAAGTTTTTTTTCTAAAAAACTCTTTTTGACTTTAAAAGTTCTATTTTCCAACGAAATCTCAAACATGCTCTAAGGCTTCACCATCCAATATATAAATGTTGAAACTATCAAGATGTTAAAAGAAATTAGTACTTACTGCTGACGGGATACAAATGTTCCTGCAGACCACCATTTACCATGAATTCATACACCAGCAATTTGTGATTATTATCTGAGCAATACCCAAGCAATGCCAACAAATAAGGAGAACGCAGCCGGCCTAGCAATTCCACCTATGGAAGAATAGAATCATAAAAAAAATAATAACCAATTCAATGCAAACCCCAGATTGAAAAGCCAAAAGAACTCATCGTGCTCCAATTGATTACTGAGAATTCAAATGAATAAAAACCGAAATTTAAATGGAAAAAGTAGCAAAACTTAAATCTTTGACATCCAGCCTCCTCTTCCCTTTGTTACTTCAGGAACCAAACAAAGCCAAAGAGAGCAAATGTATAACAAGATCAAACCTCTACTTTAAATTCCTCTTCTCCTTGCTTTCCTGCCTGATCCATCAACTTGATAGCAACTTTCCTCCCATCACTGAGCACCCCTCGGTACACCAACCCGAACCCACCATGCCCAACCACATTTGACTTGCTAAAACCACTGGTTGCGGAATGTAGCTGTTTGAAAGCGAACACCTGAAGTCCATTCTCAGCCACAAGTTGCAGATTAACATTGTCCTCATGATCAGCCCCTTCAAGGAGAAACAAATCAACCACAAGTTATCAAGTAACCCACCATCAATTTGCTGATAAGAACTACAAAAAGAAAAGAGATTAGAAATTAAATGATTGAACTCGGACTAGTAATCATTTCAGACTAGAGAAATGTTGTTTAAGACCCTAACTTCTATTATATTTGTTGGTGAATGGACCCTATGGAGTGGCAGACCCCCCAAGCGAATGAAAGTACATTGGAGTGATATACTTTATACCTCCTCATCAATAAACTACTATCATCATCGCCCATAGGCGTAGACAATCTAATCAAACCACATATATTGCCACATCTTGTGTGATTGATCTTGTCTATTGATCTTTCTCTCTTTTTCATTTTCTTTGCTTGTGTGTTCATCATGGGGATTGCTGATTTTGGTGCTTTCCCACCAAGAAAAACTAATTGGCTTGGTTTAGGACCAAGGGTACAGTTTTTGGAAACCTGTTATGTGCCTAGTGGGAAGCTGCGGGGATAAGTTCCTCCAGAGAATTCAAGGCAACTCAAAATAATTAGCTCAAGTTATTTTTTAGGACTAGGACTGAATGTCTTAGAGATAATAAGTTATCTTTTTTTTTTTGATAACGTAGGAGAACTTTACTCAAATTAATTGCACGTTGCAAACGCATACTGTACAACAATCCTCACCGTTAATCAAACTCCTACGGGTAACTGACCCCACCCGCCAGAACCAGTTACCAGGTAATCCAGGAGCTTTCAACCTTGACGGGCTAAGCAGTTTATCCTCATGCCCAAGAGGTAGAGATAATAAGTTATCATTAATGATAACATTAGAATTAGTTTATTCCAGTTAGTCTTTTGTTTCCACTATGCATTGTAAATTCTTTTGAAAGACATTGAGTTAAATGGAGAGATATTGATGAATTCATTTTTATCAAACGCTTACGTTTGTTGGGAAGCTTAGGGTTCTTCAAACAACCTTAAAGTAATAAGGCGTAGGATTCTTCGAATTATCCTATAGATTTGTCACATGAGCACGTAACAAATAGTATCAATGCCATGTTTGTTAGAGTCACGTTTTGAACGTCTGGAGTATGAAATGGGCTCATTGATCTTGGGTTAAGAGCAGTTGATTATGGATTCTCACTATAATTTCTTGGCTGGATCAACTTATTGCAGAGCATAGTGGTAAGTTTGGAGAAAAAATTGAATTTCTAGCAGGCAAGATCAATACCATTTTGATGAATGATGACGACAACGGTGGTGAAAATGAGAAAGAGGAGGATAATGGAAATGGCAAGCCTATGGAAATGGTGATTGGAAAAGAGGTGGTGGTAAGAGTGGTTCTCTTCCAGCAAACCAGATTCAAGTACTTTGGATGGATGAAACTGAGTTGACTGAGAATGTTAATGATGTAACAATTCTTGATCGCAGATTCTTACATGGGGATTTTGTTGCTGCTACTTCGGATCCAACTGGGCAAGTAGGTCTTGTGGTGGATGTGAATATCTCTGTTGATTTGGTAGCCCATAAAAGATCTATTGTGAAAGATGTTTCATCCTAAAACTTAAAATGCATAAGGGATTTCACTTGGGTGACTATGTGGTCCTTAGATACATAAATTCTGACCCGGAAGAAAGTGGAAAGAATTCTAGAAAAAACTCAGCGTTGTCAATTCCCTTATCCAGGAGTAAGAGAAAAAAAAAAAAGCATCGGTATACTAATGTGGAAAAATTCAAGATGCAATTTTTCACCCTTGAGGACAACGGTTTTTTTTAGGGAGGAATATTATGTGCCTAGTGGGAAGCTATGGGGATAAGTCTCTACAAAGAATTTGAAGGCAACTCAATGTAGTTAGCTCAAGTTATTTTGTAGGATTAGGATTGAATGTGTTAGAGATAACAAGGTATTATTATTGATGACGTTAGAAGTGGTTTATTTGGTCTTTTATTTCCACTATGCATACAAGTTCTTTTTAAGGATACCAAGTTAAATGGTGAAATATTGATGAATTAATTTTTATCAAGCATTTATGCCTAAGATTCCTCATATTATCCTATAGATCTGTTACGTGGATACATAGCAAAACCTAACAGAATAAAGCATATAATTCATGTATAGTTTCTTTTCCTCGCTCTCGATTATGAATTCTTGAAGCCATAACCAAATCCAATTTGATGATGTTGAAATCTACACAAACAATTCTATGCCGAGGAAAACTTGAAATCACTGATAAACTTCCTTAGAGGCCTCCCATGGTGAGCTGGCACGAGATACCTTTGATGCTTAAGTCAGTTGATAGCTTTGTCAAAATCCTTCTCAAGGAGGAGTTCTTGCATAAATGTGTGTTCACTTGAATGAATGAGTGAAAAACTTACCTCTTTTGATCCAATTTCTGTTTGGTCGAAGATAGGATCTAGTTTGGTTCTTTTGTAGCCATGGAAGGCAGATCTAGGCCTCGGCTAGTCAACACCTGCAATGGGCCGCCCAAACCAAGCCTAAAGAGGTAAAATCCCAATGTATCAGTTTCTCCCCATTCTTGCAGTTGATCAGAGTCATTGGTCGATAGCCAAGAAATGAAAGTTGTTAGTTCTTGTGTTGGTTTAATTCAGTTCCAAAATGCAGAGACTACTGTTCACGGCTTAAACACTAATATAGAATGCTCAGAATCTAATCTCTACCGTTCATAATGTAGATTCATGTGTTATGAACGTCCCTGCAAAATTTCAACTTAATTGGACCACAAACGCGCATCGATCGGAGCTGTTAATCAAGACTGGACAAGTTGGGTCCGGACAGGCCTTCCCCGTGTCCGGACCGCAATTCCAGAAACCTTATTTTTGCTCCGCAAGGCCGTGTCCGGACAACCCATTAACCTGTCCGGACACCCCATACCTATTATGCCCAAAAACATGTTTTTAGTGGGCCTAGGTCTAGGGTTTGATGTACTGATATATATACATCATTATTGAAGAGAGAGGCATGAATTTTCACCACTAGAGAGTTCGTGTGAGGCTGTGCTTGAGTGATTATTTTGTTGTGAGCCAAATTGATTCATCTTAGAAGATTTTTGTAAGTTTTGATTGTGTGCTTAATTGAAGTTTATCGGAAGGGTCTGATAAAGGAGAATCACATTGAAGAAGATTGTGAGCAAGGAGACAAGTTGGAGGCTTGTCGATCTTATAGAGTCAAGGTCTTGCAAAGGGTTGTAAGTGTTCCTAGTGTCTGTAATCTCTAGATAATCTTTTGATAGTGATTTCCTGGGTTTGGCTGCCTCGGAGAGGTTTTACTTTTAGAACGTTTTTTAAAAGGTTTCCTCTTCGTCACCAAAATCTGTGTGTGATTGTTTATATTTTGGTGATTGTTTGCTTTAATAAATATCTGTTAATTCTGCATAAAATTGTGATATTTATCTGTTTAGAGTTTTTCAAAAGTATTTTAATTGTAGCGGCTCCAAATTGGGATTAAAGGCGTCGTCTTAAATGCGAAGGACATTCAATGGACGTCAGGGCCAATGAGTTACACGCATGCACACATGCTTCCCTTCCAAGAAACGTGGGAAAATATAGGTGGCGGTTACTTTTAAAATTGGGAGCTGTTGGGCTAATACCCTGACACCTTTTTAAGGTCGTGCAAAGAGGCCTTTCTATTTCTTCTTTTTCACGCTTCTCGTTCTCTTTGTCTTCCTCTTTTCACTCTCTCTGGGTTTCTCTTTGCTTTACCTTTCCTTTCCTTTTTTTTTTCCTAGAATTTTGAAAGATGGCTCGCAAGACTTGTGCTCCTACCGCCACGAACCTTGTTCCTCCTCACTTGGTCGTGTTCGAGGGAGAGCATTGGCGTTCCCTCTTTAGGGAGGACGATTTGAGGGACTTCCATTCGAATAACTCTATGGCGTTGCATGCTCCCTGCAAGGACAAAGGAGCGGTTGTTTTTGTCGGCTCTAACAAAGTATGCTTCCACCTAGAAACCCTGAATGCTAGGTGGAGGTTCCCAATCCCTATAGCAATACGAGCCATCTTGGCCCATCTGCACTTGACTCTGCTCAGATTTTGTGGAACTAGAGGATTCTCCTAGCCTATGTAGTTTTGTGGCTGATGATCCTCAAGGGCCGCCCCAACATGACAGTCTGAGATTTTCTCTATTGTTATTGGCCGAACCCACAGGAGGCAGAGTCTAGGGCTTTCACTCGTGCAAGGCCAAGAGGAACTTGGTTGACTTGTCGAACCACATTAGCAAGAAGAGGCGGTTCGAAAATATTCTCTTCATTTCCGGTGACAGCTAAGAGTTATGAGAGTGGAACGAAAGCTTGTCGGTGAAATAGTAAAAATCAATTGCCAATGGGGTATTTCCGACGCGGACATGGCAACTAAGCCTGAATTGAACGATGAAGAGTTTCAGAGGGTGGAAACACTACTGGAATGGTCAATGTCCTAGGCCATTCATAACAAGAGGAATAACCACAAGCTTTACAACGCGGTGGTGAATTTGATTCACGTCGAGGAGTACTTGGTGTACCTTGAGACTTCCAAAGGCCAAAAGGCGATGGAGCCTCCAGCTAAGAAAGCGCTTCTCTGCGAGATCGTGGTTTTGAGGTCTATGGGGCCTTACAACAGCACTACTCAAAAGTTTCGAGATTTGGCTAGGCAACATCAGCTATTGCCGAGGGGAATGCTTGAGGGTGATTTGCGTTCGAAAAAGAATGCTCGATCCGACCAAAGGGTGACTTAGCTAGACAAGAGCCAACTAGTGGACTGTAGCTATTCCTTACGAATATTTGGGGAGAAGGCTGGCCAAAAGGTTCGTGATGTACTGAAGCTCGAGGTGCTTACTAGGGCTCAAAGGGGTGCCTCTTCCCCCACAACATGTGCAATGATTCCCGTCTTAAGGCTCCTTGCCCCCACACCCATTTCTTTTGTTCCTTTTGAAGGTGTGTTCTCTGCCCCTCTTGGTTTCGAGTTATTGCTGGCAAGGAACAAAGGGAGGGACCATCTGAGGCCCAGGTCTCTAAGCAAGCAAGCAAATCTCACCTAATCAAACAAATCTCACCTAGCGCAATAGCAAACTAGAAGAACAGGCTTTGAGGGATCTTGGTCCCTGTAGGAGTGCTCTAGAAGAGGAGCATTTGCTTGTGAGCACTTGAAGCGCTCGCCAGGAGGCCAAGCATAGATTTACCTAACTCCGGAAGAGGATGGAGTTCAATATCGGTTGGGCCTATGTGCCTAGTGATGTAGAGGCGCTCTAGACTCAGTTGAGGCAAGAGAGAGAAAAGGCCGAGTTTGCAACCAAACCAAGCGAGCATAATGCCAGGTTTGCTGAGTCCTTATAGGGGGATTTGACAAAGAGGGAGAAGGAGCTCAAGTTGGTCGTTACAAAGTCCGACAAGCAAAATAGACTACGAGTCGGCACGGGCAGATCTGAAAACCTCTAATTAACAATTGGAAAAGTTGAAAGTAGAGGTATGTGTCTCTCAGAACTCGGCTGAAGCTTGGAAGGGAGTACTCTGCAATGGCTGACACCAACTTAGGGGCCAAATGCATAGAGGCGGATGAGTTGGAAAAGGAGCTCAAGGCCGAGAGCCCTTGGTCTATTGAGCTAGAAAATGAGTTGAAAGACAATGGGGAGGCCAACGCCAAGCTCCGGGGGGAGCTCATCACTGAAGTAGAGAAGCATTCCTTCTGCAAAGAGGAGTCAGCTGTTCTGCGTCGTGATTTGGAAGGGACCCATGCCGAGCTGCGAGGCATGATGAACAATAATGAGGCCTATCTGGTCAATGCAGTGGTGGCCTTGGAGGACCTCATGATAGAGCGGGGTTAGTCTTCAGCCTTATGATTGCCGCTGGACCAAGTGAAGCTCATCATAGATTCTGCTTGGGCAGTGGGGCGAGTTTAGGGTGCTAAGGTTTTGAAAGAGGCTCGCACTAGCAAAGCAACCCAGCATCGAATTGTCGGGGTATGTGTCTCGGCTATTCAGCCATGATTCTGAGGTCATTTATCAGCTAGATGTGCTGGAGAGAGACTACTGGCACGACATTCTTCCTTTGGATGATGAAGCTTCTCCCAAGGAGGAAGAAGTCAGAGAGGTAGCTCTTTCTCCAAAAAAGATTGAAGTAGAAAAAGAATAGGATTAGTTTTAAATCAAACAAGTTTAAAATTACAAGAGCGTATAATCTCTAAGGTAAGAGAATTCCCTGAAAAAATAGAAGACAAAAAACAATTACAAAGTTTTTTAGGAATTCTTAATTATGGAAGAAATTTCATAAAAAATCTTTCTAAGAAAGAAACCCCTCTTTTTGAAAAATTGAAAAAGGATAAAGAATTCATTTGGACTAAGAAAGATTCAGACTTAATAAAACAAATAAAAAATGATTTAGAAGATTATCTTCATCATCATCAGAAACAAACAAAGTTGTTTCATAATTAAAATAAGTTAAGAGGTTTTCATATTCAAGATAAGTTGTTCTTATCTTTTCTATGATTTCATTTCGTTCTTGACAGAAAGTTGAGGATCTTTATAAAGTTGTCTCCAATAATCCAAATGGCTTGGTGAAACTCCTTCCGAGGGAGTAGGTGCTGCCAAACCAGAGGACACCTCTTTACAGCATTCTTGTCAGCTTGCAAGGGTATTCTTTGTCCTGGGACCTTGCTGCCGATGTTAGAGACATGTGTCAACTTGCATTCCTGAAGGAGGGTGAGGTTACCCCCATTCCTGAAGTTTTTCTTCGAGTTTTTTTTTTTCCTCTTAATTTTATCAGTATTCAACAACTGAAAATTAAAACAGTAATTTCCCACAATTTTCTCAGAAACCAAAATTTTAAAAGATGATCTTTTTTTTTCTTCTACAGTTTCCTAAGCAACCAAAGCAACACAGAGACAGACATTGGCCACTTGAATGCCAGAAAATGCAAGAAAGTTTTTCGACACTAATTTCTCCAAATCTTGGGGCACATGTTCTCAGCAACCATACTGAGGGTAAAGAAAAAGGAAAATGGGAAGCAGCAAAAGAACTCAAACATGCTCGAATTAAAAAAAAAAAAAAAAACAAAAAACCAACATTCTGTTTGGATACTGAGAAAATGTTAGAACATTTTCCAAAAGAAAAAAAGTAATTTGTTGTGCTCAGCTGGTAAATAACAGGGGAAGTTAAATAGGAAAAAAGGGTAGTGAATAGAAATGAGAATGTGGCTCACTTTGGAGGCGCTTGGAGACCTTGTTGCGAATGTAGCAGTAGTAGCTGAAGGCCACGAGCAAGGAGGACACGGCCACCGAAGCCACTACCACTATCAGCACCAGCACTATGCGCTCTTTCCTTCTGTACTCTTCATCTGCCTCCATTTCCCAATGTTTCTGTTACACCATAACAACAACACTAACCCTAACAAAAACGACTCATACACAGAGAGAGAGAGAGAGAGAGAGAGAGAGAGAGTGAGTGAGAGGGGCGGAAGAGGCAAATTTTTGAAGCTTAGGATTTAGGAAATATTTGTCTCTTTCTTTATTATTTTTTGGTTTTTTTTTTTATTTTTCATTTTTTGCTTTGTTTTCTGGCGCGGAGAATAATCATGGTGGGGACTTAGTGGGATTTTCCAGTGGAGTACACTACCCCTGATGTAAGTATTTCTGTTGCGCTTTTGTAATTACTTGTTGGAGGGCACGTGCGCTTTTGTAAGTATTTCTGCCTTGAATTCGGCTTACTTAAGTAGATAATGTAGTTTAATCAATAGTTAAGATTAAATTTTTTTAAATGTCTCTTTATTTTTTTACTCTTATTCAAAGTTTTTAAAAGTAAGTCAACTTTAAGATTTAATCTTTACTGTTAATTAAACTACAACATACATGCTGTTATTAATTGATTATCATATTCATTCGCTTTTGTCCCCAAGAGATAGCTTAATCGGCTGGATATTAGTCTCATGAAGCGGAGGTCACTAGTTCGAATCTCCCTCCCCTCTTATGTGGAGATGTAAAAAAAAATTCAGAGGCTTTTTCTCTTTTAATATAGTTTCTTACTATAAAAAATTTGGCTTGAATGAGCATTATTTGTCTCTTTTATCCACTTTTTATTAAGAACTTATTTAATTTAGATATCAAATTCATCTATATCTTTTTTTTTTTTTTTGGTATAAATCATGAGTTTAACTCTAATTATGACATTAGGATATTTTAATTTTAAGCTGCAGAATCAAAGTTTTTTACTAGCGTTTTAAAGAATCTTCATTAAAATTTTCTTCATTTTCTTTGTTTATGTTATGTATCTTTGTGATACTTGACATAATTAATTATTGTATAAGCACATATTTAATTTTTGAGAAAATTTCACAAAATCATCATGAACTTTCACTCATTTTGACACTACTCCTAAAGTTTAAACACTTTCAAATAAGAATATCAAACTTTTAATTTCTTTTAATTACTTCATTCCATTAGGATTTTTCGTTAAATCCGGTCAAAAATTTCAAAATACCCATTTGTTTTTATAAAAAATATTGTAAAAATATTGCAAAAATGTTTATTTATATATAAACATAAATAAACACCTAAAATAGGAGTATTTTTGGACTTTTTGACAAGATTTAACGGAAAATCTTAATGAAATTAGGTAATTAATAGAAATTGAAAGTTCGATACTTTTAATTGAAAGTTTTTGAACTTTGAAGAGGTAACTTCAAAATGTGTGAAAATTTAAGGGGTTTTATGAAGTTTCCCTTAATTTTTTTTTAGAGATGTAAACTAAGACCATTGTATTAAAAGAGTGAGTAGAATTGATGTACCCCAAAAAAAAAAAAAAAAAGAGTTTATCTAAATGGCACACACATGCATGTTACTACAAAAGAGTGAATAAGTTTTTGTTTTTAATTTTCTTTCATAGAAAGACAAATGCACTGTAGAGTAAAAATGTATTTGTTTATTTCCTTTTATGCCATTGCTTGATTCCAAAAGTTGTTTTTAAAAATATTGCTTTTCAATGTACTTGATTGTGTGATGCCCCAGGATTTCAAAACCCAAACAGAAATGCAGCCATTTGAAAAACAACTATTAACCACTCTCATAATGCAAACATTATTCATTTCATTTTAAGAAAACCTTTTCATTCAAAAAATATCTCAAAAAGCCAACTTTAGCTTCTGGCTGAACATTTGATGGGGGACCATCGAACGTTCGACCTTAACCCCTAGCATGAACATTTGACCAAGGACCACACTGAACATTACGCGTTTTTAAAAAATTCAAAAAATAATAATAATCTTGTATGTGTATAGGTGAGCTCACCTCTCAGTTATCCCATAAATGATTCAAACTGTTGATCTTCAATACTAAATTTAATCAATTGAATCTGGTGCCATGTGTGCATAAGATTTGATCTTGACTTTTTATTCTGATATGATATTTATTTTTTCATTCAATTGAGAATGTTGGATTAGTGAACTCATGGTGTCATGTGAAACCCTAAATAAATCTCACGCATGGGCGTGGTTTACAACTGTCGTCCATTTTCAAAATTCAACGACTGAAGTTAACTCAAAAAATAATAGACGGTTGAGACGGCATCTTGCATTACCGAGACACAACAAATGCTTGTCAGTCTCGTTTCCCGTGCATGTGTAAAGAAAGAGAAGGCATGAAATGCTCCTCCGCTTGCATGAGTTGGTGAATCTTGTGCCATGTATACACAAGATTTGATTTTAACAGTTTATTCTGATCTTTATTTTTTCATTTAATTGAGAACGTTGAATTAGTGAGCTCATGGTGTCATATGAAACACCAGATATGGGCATGATTTGCAACTGTCATCCACTTCAAAATCTAGCGGCTACGAATTAAGGAAAATTAATTGGACAGTTATGATCAATCTAAATAAGCGTGATTATTTATTATTATGTGTTTTATAAAAATTCAAAAAATAACAATAATTTTGTATGCACAATTACAAGTGAGCTCCCCTCTTAGTTATCCCACAATTGATTCAAACCGTTGATCTTTAATACAAGATTTAATCAATTGAATTACAACCGTTTATTTAACTCAACAAAGGTGCGTGCATAGTACCCTATAAAAATTCTAAAACATACGTTTTTAAGTTTATAGCATTATTGGCATTTATTTCGCAATAACTAATAGTTAAAAACTTAAACACTACTTAAAAACTTAAATACTACTTAATACAATTTTTTTTAACTAGTACCATAGAATGTGATTTTTTTTTTTTTGAGTAAATCGTTTGAATTAATTAATCAATCAGAAGTTACAGACTGCTCTCATTGGATAATTTCCGAGATACAATCAGGGATTTCTCCCAACCACTCTCATTCTATTCACATCTGTGTCGCCAATTTAGCCATGTTATGGGCTGCACAATTGGCATTTCTTCTCACAAATTTTACGCCCCAAGAAATAAATCTTCAAGCAAAGCTTGCACGTCTGCTATAATGTGTCCAAATCTGCTCCAGTTTTCCTCCCTTGAATTTATCGCATCTACCACACTCTTGGCATCTCCTTCCATACTGATGTTTTGCACTCCTAGTTTCATGTAAAAATCTTAAGGTGTGGACTGTTGCCAAGGCCTTCGCAGTTGTGGGATCAGCTCCTCCATGGCTAATGCTGCATTTGGCTGCCGTCACTCGTCCCGCACTATCCCGAACAACTACTCCCATGCCCAACTTTCCGCATTTGATATTGATGGCTGCATCCCAATTGGCCTTCAGTCTACCAACAGGGGGCACGATCCATTTCTCCACGATCCATTTCAGTCTAGCCATTCCATGGCTAATGCTGCATTTGGCTGCCGTCACTCGTCCCGCACTATCCCGAACAACTACTCCCATGCCCAACTTTCCGCATTTGATATTGATGGCTGCATCCCAATTGGCCTTCAGTCTACCAACAGGGGGCACGATCCATTTCTCCACTTCCATGCTCCTTATAGTGTCCCGGTCATTATACTCCATGTCTGCCGCGTCTTTACACTCAATCATATTCTGTTTTACCTTCTGGACCTGGACCAACCGGGTGGGGTGCAAGAATGTTCCCTCATGAAGCAATTCATTGCTCCTTAGCCAAAGTTGACATGAGATGCCCGCGAACAGCTTGCATTCCTCAACATTTTCATGTTGTATAACCTCCTAGATTAAATGAATGAAAGCAGGTCCCTTGAACAAACTCTTCTGAAATTTTTTGCAACTGACTCCCCATGCATCCATAGCGGAAGGACTTTCCCATAAAATATGGAAATGTGTCTCCACATCTAAACCGCACATCAGACATAAAGGGTCTTCCACAATTTTCCTCCGCATCAAATTCTCTCTAGTCGGTAGAATATCGTGGCAAGCTTGCCAAAAGAAATTTTTTTCCACATTAGGGACATGCAATCTCCAAAGCCGGTGCCACACGTTGCTTTTATGCAGTCCCAAAGAGCATTCAGCTCGGTGTCGACACTCCACTTCCTTAGCCAAATGGTACGCGCTCTTGACCTAGAAGAGCCCGTTTGCCGTACCCTGCCAAATCAACCGGTCCTCTTGGTTAGTGCTACTCAATGGGATGGATTGGATAGTTGTTGCTTCCTCCTCACTAAATAAATTTCCCATAATCTGCGCATTCCACACACCCAAATCCTTGTTGATTAGAATACTAACCTTGGCCTCGGCGTAGTTATGACTTGGAGGTGACTGAATTGTGAATCAATTAGAGATAGGCACCCACCGATCCCCCCAAATTCGGGCCTTCTCGCCATTGCCTATTCTCTAAAACAACCCCTCTTTTAGCAACTCCTTTGAGCTGAGAATACTTCTCCAAGCGTATGAAGGTTTGGATCTAAGAGTGGCGTCCAAAACCTCCCCATTGGGAAAGTATTTTGCCTTCAAAATCCTTGCTATTAAGCCGTCCGGGCTTTTCCATAACCGCCAATACTGTTTTGCCAGAAGAGCTTTATTAAAAAATGAGAAATCCCTAAAGCTCATACCACCTTTATTTTTAGTGAGCCCCAAACGATTCCAACTCATCCAATGGATGCAAGAATCATTACTTTTATGGCCCCACCAAAACTTTTGCATCAGAGAGTTTATGTTCATACACAGAGCTTGCGGGAGAAGGAACGCACTCATACTGTAGGTTGGGATGGCTTGCACCACCGCCTTCAACAGGATCTCCTTCCCTGCCTGCGACAGAAACTTCAATTTCCAATCTTTTAGTCGTTTCTCCACCCTGTTAACTATGGCTTTAAATTTCGTAGTCCGTGACCTCCCCACCAATGCCGGGAGCCCAAGATAGGAATCATACCGTTGCGCCTCCAGAATGGCAGCAATCCAAAGAACAGCCTCCCTTTCTTCACTTGGAGTATTACGGCTAAAAAAGATCGCCGTCTTGTTACTGTTAAGTTTTTGGCTCGATGCACTTTCATAGAGCTGTAAAATGTATGACATTCGGTACCAATGGCTGCTATCAGCTTTGCAAAATAACAAACTATCGTCAGCAAAAAAAATGTGGTTTAGGCGAGGCCCCTTCTTTGACGTAGGAACCCCCCTCATCGTACCAATCAGGTCCACTCGTGTCAGTAAGGAGTTAAGGGCTTCTGCACAAATCAGGAATAGATATGGCGAAATGGGATCTCCTTGTCTAATACCCCGGGTGGGGGTAATGTGCCCCATCGGTGTTCCATTCACTAACATTGAGAAGTGAGCCGTACAAACACACATCATGATCAGATCGATCCATCTATTTTCAAAACCCATCCGCCTCATCATAGCCTCTAGAAATTCCCACTCCACCCTGTCATACGCCTTGCTCATGTCGAGTTTGACTGCCATGAAACCCGATTTTCCATACATGCGCGAGTTCATGGTATGTAAGGTTTCATACGCAGCTAGTATATCGTCCGTAATAAGACGCCCCGGGATGAAGGAGCTTTGGTACGGTGATATTATAGCAGATAACACTTCTTTTAACCTATTAGCCAATACCTTAGAGAGCAGTTTGTATAAAACATTACACAAGCTAATAGGACGGTAGTCAGTGACACAAATTGGATTCTTAGATTTTGGGATAAGAGCTATATAAGTGGAATTCAAATCTTTATTCATGATGCCCGAATTTAAAGAAAACAATACAGCTTGACAAACCTCCTTTCCAACTATGTCCCAATTTTTTTGGAAGAAACACGCGTTAAAACCATTCGGTCCGGGCGCTTTTAAAGGCGCCATTTGATGAAGGGTTGATTCCACCTTTGCTGCAGTGAATGGTCGCAATAATCGCGCATTCATTTCAGCCTGTATCAATTTCCTCCAAACACTCCTCCACCCGATTTGGCTGTCCGGATGAAAACAAATTTTCAAAATACTCCACAAAAGCGTTTCCAATGGCCTCTTGAGACTCCCTCATATTTCCATGCATGTCGTAAATCATCCGAATTTTGTTAGACTTCTTCCTCTGATTTGCACATGCATGAAAAAATTTGGTATTTTTGTCTCCATTCTGAAGCCACTCCACCTTCGCCTGTTGTTTCCATTGAACTTCTTCTTGTTCCATGAGAGAGATTACAAGCTGCTTAATTCTACCAATTTCGTCCATCTCATGGGGCCCCTCATGGGCTTGAAGAGTAGCCACATGTTGACATAATTTTTTAATTTCAGCTTCTGGTCCCTTCTTTTTTTCTTGCCATTTTTTTAGCTCCACTTGACAGCTGCCTAAATTCTTTCGTAAACAACCCCACTGATCAGCCCATTCAGCCCTTTCCTTCCAAGCCCCTTTAATCACTTCTTTATAGGTCCCATCTAGAACCCAAAAAGCTTCATGTTTGAATTTTTTTTCCATTTCTGCCCCTCTTTGATCCTTCTTGTAAAGTGACTACTATAGGTAAGTGATCTGAACATATAGCCCCCTCCACTAAAATATCAGCTTTGGGAAAATAT
>NC_081545.1:16084793-16114601 GCF_901000735.1 Corylus avellana | reverse complement strand
GTTCACGTTGCCGCCCCCGCCCTCCACATTTTTCAGATTGATGCAATATCTCATTAAAGTCACCCATGCAAACCCAAGGTGTCGGGTCTAGCGAAGCAAGGTGTCATAGGAGCCTCCATACCTCTTTTCTTTTGTTCACCTCCAGGTGTCCATAAAAACTCGTCAGTTTCCATAAACCCCCCTGCGGTGTCAAACAAATTTTGGTGTTGATATGATGGCTACTATAATTCTGAATTTTCACACCAAAGTCGTCTTCCCAAAGCATCGCCAATCCCTTACTTTTCCAACACTGTCAACAACCTCCGCCAATCCCAATCCATAACTTTTTTCCCCATAGTCCTCTGCTCCGTTTTTCACTACGTTACCATTCCCGAGTTTCACATTCTGATTTCTGCCTTTTTTCCCTGAGCCCACACTCGTACTACTAGTGCTCTCACCTTTACTTTTCCCAATTTTTTCCAGTGTCGGAGTTAGCTCTGGTTGTATATTTGCTGCACGAGCTCTTCTTTTCCACTTGAATCCTGGTTGCCCATGGCTTTGGTTTTCTGACCCCACCACAAAAGAGATAGTCGCACTAGCCAAAATCTGATCCACCTCATCGATGGTGGGACCAGTGCAAGAGGTTCAAAATTCTAATGTTCCACGTGGCTGGCTAGGCCTTCTTTCTCATGTTTAAAAATTAACTTCGTATTATTAGTCCCCCCAATATTTTTTTCTCTCCCTTTTGATCTCCTTTCCTTCTTCTCTTTCCCCACCATAACTGCTTTCCTTAACTACTTCCCTTTCCATAAATTCTGCTTTAAAAATTGTTTCCATTGCATATTGGTCGTCAACGACTTCTTTCCCCGAATACTCATTTCCGTGACTCTCGGGATCAGCTCTTCCACATCCATGATCTCCTTCCTTTTCTAAATTTGCTCGGTCATTCCCCATATGGAAAGAGGGCGCCGCCTGGTTTGCTGGCCGTTTGGGCCTCGCCGCTGCTACCAACGTACTAGCAGAATCCCCACTGCCTTCGTATGAGCTGTTTTGCTTCGCCTCGTCAGCCATACGAGCCTGCCCAGACCCATAAAACCTGCTGTTGGAGTGCTGGCCGGAATCATACCTTCCCTGCTGCCTCTCAATCCCCAATCTCAGACGTTTTCCAGGTGGAGGTACCCGCATCCATAATCAGTTTCTTCTCCCTGCTTCTTAGAGACATCCCGCTTGGTGCATCCATTCTTTCCATGTAAGATCACCCCACAATGAAAACAGAAACGTGGTAAACGTTCATATTGGAATGGAATCCACACTGATTTGCCTTCTACATTCAGCCTTCTCCCTCTTGCCAGAGGTTTTGTTACATCTACCCGGATTCTCACCCTTAGAAACTTCCCCCATCTTATACCATCCTCATTGGTCCCCACTTCCTCTACACACCCTACTATTGATCCTATTTGGTTCCTAATGTCACTCCCCATACATGCCAATGGGAGATTGAACATTCTGACCCAAAACGGCACTTTTTCGAACTCAATCGTTGATGGGGGGTGTGACCCCATCAAAATCTGCCACTGAGAAAACATTGTCTTCAAATACCCATGGTCCTCCTTTCAAGACTCTAGACTTACCCTCATGATATTCAAAGTCTAGCAAGAAAATGTTTTCCCCCAATACGTTAAACATGAGTAATCCCGTAGGTTTCCACCAACGAATCATGTAAGATCTGATTATCTCCTTGCTCATAAACCTCTCAGCAAGCAGCTTTCCCACTAGACATGTTTGCCCCCTATGTTTTACCCCTTCCATCGACTCCTTCCGAATCACCACCTCCACATCCTCTTCCTCTGTAAGGGAAAAATTCCCCCACAAACGAGTAAGGTCTTTAGCCATTGCACAGTCGTCTCTGATCCCTTCCACAGCCGCTTGGACTAGGAACTAGGTTGTCTTCTCCTCTAGGGTGAACTTGTCCTAGAGAGAAAAAGTTACATAATTCATATAGCATATACTTAATAAATTAATAGCATATAACATATAGTGTTATTAAGTTAATATGTTAAATCGTTAATACTTAACACCATTAACAAATAACAATGTTAGACTCATAGACTGCTAGTTGATTTCACAAATTAAAAAAAGAAAAGAAAAAGCAATATAGAATTTAATAGAGCATCAATAAATTAGTCGCTTGGTGTATACCGTATATATAATAATAATATACTGACTCCCTAAGTTACTAACTAGTAGTTTAGTAGTCTAATAGTTTTTTTTTTTTTTTTTTTTTTGAAATAAGTAGTCTATTAGTATTAGTTAATAGTTAATGATAAGCACCGAGTGTTACACATTCAAGTCTCTTAACTTACATATGTGAATTCCTTAGCATTGTTATCTTTATGATTTTGTGTCCTTTTTGTGTTTTAAGTCTGCTAATTAAGTTATCACTAAGACAGTAACAAATAACATAGTCCATAGAAATAGTTACATACTGAATTTCTAATTAATATATCATATATTATATATGTAACAATTTCTATTCTTATATGATTGTATCATTATGGGTCAATATTAATTGTTAAATTATCTGATCCTATGATCACCACACGTGATTTAAATTTAAATTACTAAGTTTTTACTTGTAAATTGTGATTATAATTTATAAAACACATATATGAATGACATCACATTGTCGAGCGAGCGGGTCGGGCGAAGAACTTGCGAGCTCTAAACGAGCCGGGCGATTCGATCCTTAAACGAGTCGACCTTGCGAGCTCTATACGAGACGGGCTATTCGCGACTTAAACGAGTCGAACTCATGAGGTCCCGTTGAGCTCAATCGAGCGAATTGGGTATGTATCACTAATTAATTGAACGAGTTTCAACAATAACGAGCGAGCTTGTACAGTGTCGACCTTGAGTTCGGGTCGAGCTTAACCGAGTGGGTATCGAGCGAGCTGTTGAGTTTATTGGCTCCTTTACAGCCCTATCCTCAGTCAGTTACCAGTTAATTGAACTGAAGGAATTACCAACAACCCTACCAAAATGGTTTTGTCCAATTTTGAGAGCGTTACAAATAGGCAGAGTAGTTAAGCCATAACTTGTTGGATTGTGTAAATTCACCCAATACCCTGCTCGTTGTGCAGCTCATATGCTGATGCAAAAGATGAAATCTTTAAAATAGTTAATCAGTGTGGATCACGTTTAAGCATTTTTTATGAATATTTTCAACTTTTTTTTTTAAAATTTTTTTTATAAATATTTTTAACTTTATCTTCTCTCTGCATTTTTCCAGCAATCAAACTAATGATAAGAAAGAGTAATTTTAAAGCACCAAAGAGTTCAAAAGAAAAAAAAAATGATAGAAAGTTATAGTCACAAGCGACACTCTTAAGATGAAAGAAAAAGAAGAAAAACAGAAGCACGAAAACACAAATTCTGAATTTTCCTTTTATGTTCAACTATTTTCTCAACCGCTTAAAAGGAGTAATGAAAATTTTAAATCCCCAGTTGGTGCGCTACTTAATTCAATTCTCATTTGTAGAAACAAAGCCCATGAATTCTCTTGCCTTTCATTTTCTTCCCTTTGTCAACCATTCAAAGGAGAATAAAACTAAATATTTTATTTCTTACAAAAAAAAAAAAAAGTCTTTCTCCAAACCCTACCCTGTTTTCACTTTAGTTGAATCACACCGGTAGAAACAAAACGCACAAAAAAGAAAAGAAAAGAAAAACTATTTTCTTTCATTTTTCACCATTTTCATAACCCCAAATAAAAAGTAAAGTGATTTTAAGATTGTTCGTTCTTTATGAAAAGAAAAGAAAAAGAAAATTGTCAATATCCTGCAATATGTGAACAAAGTAGTTCAATTATGATCCGAGAAACCAAAATTTCTCTTTTCTTTCACTTTCCACCATTTCTCACGCACCCAAAAAATAGCAAAAGTTTCTTTAAAGAAACAAAACAAAATAAACAAATTCTTTCTCAAAATCATTATATAAAACGATTTAATATATAAATTATTCTATAAGCACATATCTCTTAATACAATCAGTTTAACTAATACCAAAGTATTAGGTAATTGAGTAGGTACATGTGTAAAAAAAGAGAGTATAGATAGGTTCTCACACTAAAAGAGAGCATAGTTTTTGGTTTATACTTTCTAGCACATGAATACAAACAAATACACTCTAAAGTAAAAATGTAGTTGTTTGTTTTCCTTTTGTGCCATTACTTTCATAACAAAAGTTGTTTTAAAAAAGACAAAAGAGTCATTGAGCTATGATTTGTTGGATTGTGGAAGCTCATTCATCTTCACTTGATGGTTCTTGAAGAGCAGTGATATTGAACCTATAGTGTGATACTCCACATGCATCAATGTTCATTGCCCTTTAATAACTCCCTAAGCCCTCATTAGGGTCTTCTTAACCTTAGTTTAGGTAGTGGTTTTACGCATGTAATACCCCAATTATTAATCAAGGTAATAATAATGGAAAATGCATTTACCTACATTAAGTCATATTCTATAAAAACACTCATAATTCAAAAGGGGCTAAATCATTTTATAAATCTTTAAACTCTCATTGAACGTTCGAAGTTACCCTGGAACATTCGACGAAACCCTAGACTCGAACGTTCGAATATTTGTTGAAACATTCGAGTAAAACCCTAGAATCGTTAGTACAAGAGTACACTGAACGTTCGATGATGCATAAAAAGCAAATTTAACTTATTAGCCACATCAACCAATCTTATCCACTCCACCGACTCTATAAATACACCCCTCATGACCCCTCAAACCCCATTCACCTACATGCACCTCTTCCACCCAAAAATCTAGAAAGAGAAAGAGATTCTAGAGAGAGAAGAAGGTGATTTAATGTTGTTCTAAATCATTAAAGTAAATCTTGAACCTTACTCGTTTTCATGCCGTTTATATTCTGACCATGTGATTTACAATTATTTTTACAAGTTTTAAATATGACATGAGGCATTTATTATTTACCTCTCTCAAAAGTAAACAATTTTCCAAAAAATTTTGAACTTACTCTTGTTTTCCAAGATTTATCATGTAGTTATGATTTAACATGTTTTTATTAAATTGTTAGAAGCTTCAGTTGATGTTTGGTAGGTGTTAGAGGGGAGATTAGAGTTTTACATGCATTATGGTACCTATCGAACGTTCCATGGTATCTGCTTGAACGTTTGATTGTTATACACCTTTGACAGTGCCCAAAATGGATAATTATATTTTTAATGATGGTTCAACATGTCTAGCTCCTGATTAGGGTTTTACATGGTTCTCGAGTTAATGTGCATAATGATAGAATATGTTTTACAGTAGAGGGAGTTCGAGATGTCCGAGAGTTTGGATGAGCGGAAGAGGTTAGTAAATACTTACAACTACTTTAATAAAACATGTAATCTGTCATATGACTAAGCATACATTTAGGGGTGGGCATAGGTCGGGGCGGGGCGGTTTGGCCTTTTCCCTACCCGCCCCGCACCCTTGCGGGTTCGAAAAATTCAACCTGCAACTCGCGTAAAATGAACCCTATCCGAGCGGGTTTGGGTTTTGCGGGGGTGGGTTGAGCGGGTCGGGTATTGCGAGTAAGAATCCAAAGCATCAAAATTTTCTCTTCCACGCTCCCAAGGATTTTCTTGGCAAGCAAACAGATCGTAGAGACTAGAGAGAGGGAGAGAGAATAGGTTTACCTGTAGTGGGAGTAGGATCGGAGAGCTTTGTCGTCGTTTTCTTCGTTCTCATTTTGCTTTCTTTGATTTCATTGTAGTTTTGTAGGGAAGAAGAAAATTAGAAGGGAAGAAGGAGAAGAAAATCAGATGGGAAGAAGGAGAAGAATTAGAGGGGAAGAAGGAGAAGAAGATCAGAAGGAGAGGGTGGAGGCTGCTGTGCTGTGTGAGATGAGTGAAAAGAGGAAGATTTTTTGGGTTTTTAGGGTTAGGTTACTAATGGGCGGGTAAAATCGGGGCGGGGCAGGTACTTGTAGGAAAAAAATCACTATACCCGCAACCTGCCCCGCCCCCCCACGGGTTGGTGAAATTCCTAAACTCCCAAAAATACACATAAAAACTGCGCGGGGCGGGGCGGGTATGCAGGTTGGGCGGATTTTTGTCCACCCCTACATACATTACTTTTCAACATAAAATAGGTTCTTGAGTTAATGTGTATAATGATAGAATATGTTTTGCAGTAGAGGGTGTTTGAGATGTTCGAGAGTTTGGATGAGCAGAAGAGGTTAGTAAATACTTACAACTGCTTTATTAAAACATGTGATATGTCAGATGACTAAGCATACATAACTTTTCAATAATATGTTTAGAGCATATTACTTTTATACTGATAAATAAATTTTTAACTATGATAAATGAATAATATTTGCATTATATGATAGGTACACCGGTATGTGTAGTATAATGGTCATGAGCTTATTATATGGGCTTGACTATATGGTCAAAATATGTTTATTGTTTATATTTGGCCTTGGATCCAATGGTTATTTTTGGACCGGCGCAACTATTTTTGAGTGGTGATACTATATGGGGATGTCATTAGCAGAGTGGGCCACCTGAGGTCGGACTCGGTTGGGCTGCTACTGAGTGGACGATATGCATATGATATCCGAAGGCACTGGTATTGTATTACAAATTCCTCAGGACAACGCCAACCCTACTAATGAGGGCATAAGAGCTTTGATAGACCATATGGAGAATAGTTATGATTTACTATATACATATTATGCCCTAGTATTTCATTAAAATAAACTACATTTTTATGGCATAATAACGGAGATAATACACGTTATATTTGTAAAAACTTAAGTATATTATCCCAAGTTGTAAACTATCACTCATAAGCTCATTGCATAATCAACTGGTAATATTTGGTTACCAAGTCATGGACTTATGCAGTTATTTTCATTCCATTTGTCAAACACTTTGGTGTTTTGTGGTTTCGCTAGTTGCCAGAGTATAGAGTAAGAAAGTTCGTTAGGATGAAGATTTTTGAAATTGTGTCCAATACTCCAATTGGTTGGATAACGTTTAGATAAATATGATTTATTCTCTGATTATTATTATAGAACAATGGATATATATACACTTATTCTTACTTGTCATGTATGTATGATTGTGCATTATCTGATTATATGCATGTGAGATCCCTAAGATGCAATATATTTGAGTTATGGTATAGATAAAGGTATTAACACACAGAAGATGATACTCAAAGGTCTTTGCAGTTTATTAAATGAATTGTTCATTGTCATAAATGGAACTGAAAACTCCATTTAGGCTATAACATATTGAACCTTAACGACCTATCTTAGTTAGGAGAAGCGGGTTGGCTTCGGGTTGATGTGTTGGGTATTGGCAGAATTGTGCCATACCTCGAATGGATTACGTGAATCATCATTTGTTTATAAATGCTATCATATCAAAAGATGTACGCGTACAATGGCTTATCGCATTTACTTTAAATCATAAGGAGTTCGTGAACTCAAATGTGAAGTGTAGGTTACTTTGATGTATCAAAGAGTGAGACCTATCATCAGTCGAAATAAACTCAATACGTTGGATAATCGCATGTAGCATTGTTGGAACACTCGCTTCAAGAAGGAATCAAAATCATTTGTCAACGAACAAAGCAATAAAGAATATTGCCCTTGTTTTAGATTTAATGGAAAAAATTATCTTGAAGCTTGGGCCTTGGTGTTTCATAGGGTATATTGAAACTTATACATGTACAAGGTAAGATGCATTCTGACAAAGTACATGAGGATAATTATAAATTTAACTTAGTGACTCAAGAAAAAGAGGTAGTGAAGAAAGTGACAGTACATAAACGTTGGTTCGACTATAGAATGATTCCATAGAGGGGTAACATGCAATAAATAAGTATGTTATGAGAATTAATTGATTAAATAAAAAATACTTATTAAAGTGCAGTCACAATTATTTAGTGGAATTAATTGTGATTAAATAGAGTTGTGTGACATGGTCTAGGAAGACATGGTCACAAGCCTATTAAGCTAATGCTATTTTTTCTTTAGGTCCCTCTTTGAGCTAATGTAAATTGACTTGCATTTATATTGTTCATCAGTTATATTTTTATTTACTTGTGGTGTTTGATTTAATAAAATATAGGCAAAAAAGATTTATTAATCTAAGTGACTAATTGATGAAAATTGAATTGAGGAAATTAAATCTAGTTTTGGGCTCATAATTTAATTCCTATAGGCTTAAGAATTAAAAGAGCATTGGGCTCAAGGATTTAATTCTTAAGAAGCTTGGGCTTGAGCTATGAGCTCAATAAAATTAATTATGAAGGGTTAAGTAAAGTTAAAGGAGCATTGTGCTTAAGGATAAAACCAAAGCCCAAGTACTAAAGAATGTGGGAGTAGGCTAGCGCATGGGGAGAATTATGGCTGTATATGTGGTGGGGCAAGGGAGGCTATTTTGACCCCCCTTGCCTGACTTTCTAATCCCAGTCCTATATGGTTTATTATCCTAACTCTCCAAGGATCCCAGTATTATAAGTAGAGGTCTAATAGAAAAGAAAATAGAAGAATTGAAAAACACAACACTCTTCCCAGTATTATAAGTTTTGTTTCTAGTTTTTTCTCTAGTCTTTGAGGAAAAAGTTCGTGAGCCTACACTTATAGTCATGTTCATTCATCAAAGACAAGATCTAATGGAAAAATTGTGTCCTAAATTATTTGAAGATCTTGAAGTTCTAAAAGAATTTCAAGATTATCAAAGATGTTCTTCAAGAATATTACGAAGATCATTAAGAAGTTCTTCAAGTTCACGAAGAAAACGAAGAATGTGAGGAAGATGAAGAGCAAGATGGGATGAACATTGATTCATACTTCGAATTTGCAAATATGCTTGAACGTGGATTGCTTAGCCCCACATCTCTTGAAGAATGGATGCATAGTCCTACATCCCAATGCCTAGGAGAGGCAGAAGCTACATGTAAGTAGGCTCTGACTTATGTTTGTTTAAATCTTGCCATGTTTCTCTTGAAGGCTCAAGGTCTTGGGAATTATCTTTATTTCTGCTGCATAAAATAAATTTTTAAATTTTACGTAATCGATCACAATAGAAGACCCCAAGCGAACGACTCGCATTATCAGGTCTAGTTAGTTATTCATTAATGACCATAAGAATATTGTTGGAGGCTTTGGTTCTGTAACTAATGATACTTACGGATAGTTATTATTATAATAATCTCAGGTCATGTATTTCTGCTTTGCACATATTTTACTCTATTATGTTTGATAGGTGATACCACCGGTCAATTACTAGTTAATTGATCTAGAGGTACGACCAGTAGATCGATTCAATTTTGGGGCCTTACAATGCACCCCACCCACCCACACCCTCACTGCTAGAGGAGGCAGTGTGACGACCCTACCCCCTCCCTTTATATTAGTTGGTGGGTCTTTCCCGCCCTCCCTCCACTTTTTTTTGGAAAACTTCATTTAATCTCACTGAACTTTTATCTCTTTTGTAATCACTCTCCTTAAAGTTCAAACACTTTTAATTTAGTGTACCAAACTTTAATAAATTTGCAATGTTACCCCTCGCATTAGGGTTTGAGGTTAAATCATATGGCAAAATAGTGAAATGACCATGATACCCTTGCAAAATTACCTAAATTAATTTTTTTAAAGGGATATTTTGAGAATTTTCTTGGCTACAGAAAATCTTATCAGAAGGGTAAACTTTTTAAAGTTGGATATACTAAATTGAGAGTTTTCAAACTTTAGAGGGATGGCTACAAAAGAGATGAAAGTTCACGAGGTTAAATATAGTTTTCTCCTTTAAATTTTTTTTTTTCTCTGTTTTTTGTTTGTTTGTTTGTTTTTTTTTTTTTTTGTTTGTTTTTTGTTTTTTTTTAAATGTATTAAGCTGAAACACTTTTGCACGCATAGAGTTATTTTATTGGATTTGGCATGATCTTACGCCTATATGTCACAAGTTTTGTTAAAAATCCTAACTGCATGAGATTGATAAATTGATAACAGAGCATACCTTAAAGAGTAATTTGATAAATTTTAAACCATAAAATTTTATTTGATAAAAGATTAACCCTAAAAAACCTTAACAATATTTTTCCCATAAACCAAAACTATTCTTTCAGTTACTTTAAATCAAAAGCACATCTCCTAGTTCTCAAGGTTAGCTTACTCGGCTAGAGACCACGCCTTATAAAAAGGAAGGCAAAATCGGATCTCATCTCCCTTTCCCCCCTCTTATACGAACATGTAAAAAAAAAAATAATAATAAGCGACTCAGGCACTTCAAACCACAATTTGGCTCACGTGCTTAAGCGGCCACGAGCAACTTCTGAGGAAATGAAAACAAAAAGAAAATAATAGTAAAGTAGGTGATCAATTGGTAAAGAGTAGTTAAAAATCTTAATGCTATTTATTCGTTAAAAGAGAGAGAAAAAAAAAAAAAAAATCCGGGTACCATTGGATCAACTAAATCGATTTTCCCCTTTACATTTATATCAAAATATGCAATTTCATTAATATATAGGTAATCTGTAACATAATATTAAGGGTAAATAAAAAAATAAATCTGAGTAAAGTCATTACAAATCATTCACTCAAATTTTAAATCTAAAAATTGAATTTTTGTGTTTCCGTCCAATTTAGTAATGTTTGTTAATGCCACATCAAAAATTTTACCATGTCAGATTAAAATAATATATATTTTTAAAAATTTTATTCAAAAAATAAATTCTTAAAAGAAAAAAGAAACAATTTTTAGTAAAATAAAAAAAAAAATTATTATTTTAATATGATGTGACAAAAATGCTGACATGGCATTGTCAAGCATTACTAAATTAAAAGGAAAACACACTAGACCCAATTAAAAATCGGGAAAAAAATTATGAATTTAAAAAGCGAAATTAAAAACAAATATAATGGGAAATTTGTTTTTATATTTACCCTAATTTTAATGATAAACAAAGTTTCCACAATTTTATAACTGAAAACTAATTGAATTCTTCTTCAATAATAGTAGAGATAATCGCATTTTCACTAAATCACCCATAATTCATATTGAAAAAGTTTATTGAAACGTTGTATAATTAAAAATAAAAATCCGTTAATTGAGCTCTCATAATATTCCAATGACCTACCGGCCAAAAGAAAAAGCTTTCAATGATCATCGTTGATATCACAATCAATGTGCAAGTGTAGTGGAAAAATCATAATTCAAGTCCGATCATGTCAACTCGAAATTCAATCCTACGATTAATTTGAATCCAAATATACTTTGGAACATATATATAAAGTTACATTCATCTGTCATATTAGAAAGAGAAATACTAAATCAATCCTAACCAAATTGGATCTACGTAAGACCAAACTTGCCCAATTGAAACACATCTGATTAGCAGTGAGCACCCGTACCCCAATCAAATTTTGCATCAACCACCTCATAAAGTTAGTTTATTGTATAAAGATTCCTTTGTTGAGCTAATTTTAAGAGTACTAATGATGATGATAATAATAAGTTAAAATAAGAAAATAGTAAAATTCAAATGATACTGCCCAATACCATAGCTAGAGTGCTCAAATAACACCAGCATATTTTAGCAAAGGTAAAACTAAATTGATAATCAGTTGATAATCCAATCCAGAATTGAACTATTCTAAGTAACATAATTTTATATCACAATCTTGCTCTTTGAATCCTAGCCAGAATTCAACTATTCTTACATAATTTTATACCAAAATCTTGCTCGAGAGAGAGACAGAAACCTCACTTCGTAAAAGGGAAAAACTTCAATCTATATTGAACTGTCACCGCCACCGCATCACTTAAGGTGGACTTTATTGTAGTGATCTGCAGCTTTGGATAATGACTGCATTGAAATGGGGAATCCTGGACCCATCTACATGTAACCAACCAATGGAGGATAACTTCAAAAACCATGTAAAAAACAACGAGTATGCATGACGGTAGCTATTAACAATATCAGATACAAGAAGCATTTATCTTGTACTACAGTATTAAGCTAATCCCCTAATTAAATATTATTATTATTATTAAGTTTAATAAGTCTGCCAACTCTCTAGTTTAAAGGTCAAAACATCTACAACTTTCCCACTTTCTACCAACTTCTCCCCAAGAAACAGTTCGCGCATAATTTATAGAGTATAATAAAACAACCAGTTCAAAAGAAAAACTTAGTGATATTATATAAACCCTTATACATTTAGTAATTTAAACTTAAATTACCAGTTGACACAAGCATTAAAATAAAAACAGGAAAAATGATAACTTTATTGGAGATAATAGTTAATTACACCAATTATCATGATACATTCTCCTGTAAATACAATACATGATGAAACACATGCACAAACGTGTGTATGTGTTTATATGCCCAACTACAAACCTCTCTTTTTGAATTAGGTGTAATAGGGAGGAGAAAACGACCCTAATGGAAAAATCAAGAAAGAGAACACTAAACATTTTCTCAAATTTCTTAAATCTTAAGATTTTTTTATTTTCATTGCTTTATGACTTCAAATCTCCCCCCTCTTCAAAAAAAAAAAGAACAAAAGAAAAGGAAAAAGGAAGCTAACCTTAGTAGAAGTGGAATGAAAGGTTTCAATATAAGCATCATGAAAAGGAAAGCCATTATCAACACCAAATTAATCAAGAACAAGGATTATGAGCTTACCGTGCTGCATATATGGAACGAGTTCACATATCCGGCATACTTGGAAGCTGTCAAAAAAAAGGGGTCAATATTTATCAAAGACATGATATACAAAATCCAGGCCATCTGACCCAGAATCTATGCACCAAATTCACTCTCCGCTTAAAGGAAAAGATCTCCAAACAACTACACGACCTTCTGTTACTAAAAATAAAATTATTCTTTGGTTTTTTGGTCCAACACTTCAATCTCCCTACTCTATAACCTTGGAAAATGGCACCATTAACTTTTCGAATAACTTCTTTTCTTTTCCTAATAACCTTGAAAATTGCAAAATTTTTCTACCAACTGATGCTATAAGCAAATACATTTGGATAACTGATGCTATAAGCAAATACAGCCAGAAGCACTTTTATATCTTTAAAACAAAGCAATGCTGGCCAACAAAAAACAAAATTCTCTTTGGCAAATGGAAATTTGTCATACCACAAGAAGTACCATAAATTTTCAGTATTTCTTGCAATGTGATTTAAAAATGCAAAGGTCATGCAGCTGATTGCATAGAACTACTTTTTGTTTTGTTTTGTTTTGTTTGTTTGTTTTGTTTGTTTTTGTTTTTGTTTTTTTTTGTTTTTTTAAATTAGTATTGCATAGAACTTCTAACTAAATTAGATTTGTTTAGGGTCATCTCGGCAACTTGAAATCACTGAATCAATTTGCTTACACAGCTCCTATAGGGCTGTACATGAGCTGCCACGCTAAATGCTAGGCTCTTTCAGTTTGACTCAATCTGGAGGAAAGCCTAAACTGCTTCATTTGAGTTGGGAGAGAGCTTCTAACAACCTCAAAATCCAGCTTGTATCAGCTATCAAAATGATGGAGGCACACTCTTGCTTCCTCATGGATTCCAAATGGTTCCATTGATGTAACATTCTAAGACTAAGCTTCTGAACATGTTAGATTTATTAAAGCTCTCATTATTGGCTTCAAGGCGGTCTTAGGGTTAAAAGTTAACCGGGCCAAGTCTGTTTTGGTCCCAGTTGGAGATTCGGTAGAGACGGATGAGTTGGCTGGTGTTTGGGGTTGTGGTACTAGTTCTTTGCCCTTGAAGTACCTGGGTCTTCTGCTAGGGGCGTCTTTCAAGCAGTTGGCTATTTGGGATGACATGTTGGAGAAAATTGCTAGAAGGTTGGCCCCTTGGAAGCGTTCATATTTGTCCAAGGGGGCGAGGCTTACTCTCATCAAGAGCACCCTATTCAATCTTCCCACCTATCTTTTGTCTCTCTTTCCCATTCCTATTTCCGTGGCGAAGCGCATTGAGAAGATTCAACGGGATTTTTTTGAGGGGGGGTTCAAGGATAAGACAAAGTTCTATTTAGCCAGTTGGCACGAGGTTTGTTCTCCGATTGCTGAGGGAGGTCTAGGGATTCGGAGCTTGCATTTTTTTAATCAAGCTCTCTTGGGGAAATGGTTCTGGAGATTTGCAAATGAGGAAGAAGCTTGGTTGAGAAGTATTTTGGTGGCAAAGTATGGGGTGGATTGGGGTGGTTGGCGTTCTAAAGTTCCTCGTGGTACGCATGGGGTGGTTATGGAAACACATATGTGGGGGGTGGAGGTCATTTCAGTGTCACTTCATATTAGAACCTGGTTTGGGGGGAAAGGTCAAATTTTGGGAGGATTGTTGGTGTGGCGAGTCGCCTCTCAAGGATGCCTTTCCGGGTCTTTTTAATATTGCTTGCAATAAGGATGCTTCCATTGCGGATACGGTAGTGTGTAAATGGGATGGTTCATTGGAATGTTGCTTTCACCCGTAGCATTCATGATTGGAAGGAGATGGACTTTCTTCTCGCTCTTGTACTCGTCTTTGATTCAGGGGGAAGGGGAGGACCAGATGTGATGGATCCCTTCAAGAAAAGGGAAGTTTGAGGTACACTCATTCTATAGGATGCTTGCCTTTAAGGAGCCTAACCACTTCCCGTGGAAAAGCATTTGGCGCACCAAGGCTCCTTTGAGAGTGGCATTTGGCGCACCAAGGCTCCTTTGAGAGTGGCATTTTTCGCATGGTCGGCCGCCCTTGAGAAACCTCTCACGTTGGATAATGTTCGGAAGAGAGGTATCGTTGTGATTAATCGATGTTGTATGTGTGAGGCGGATGGGGAGTCCATGGATCATCTCTTTCTTCACTAAGGGGTCGCGCGTAAGTTGTGGGATGTTATCTTCTCTCGCTTTAACATGTGTTAGGTTATGCCTAGAAGCGTCAAGGAGATATTCGCTAGTTGGTGGGCGGGCGGTAGAACGTGTAGTGCTGTGGTATGGAAGATGACTCCCCTTTGTCTTCTATGGTGTCTTTGGAAGGAAATGAATGCGAGATGCTTCGAGGATATATCGAGGAATCTTGAGGACCTCATTCACTTCTTTTTGTACACTTTATTCACATGGACTACAGGCTGGTTTGCTCATTTAGTGATCAATTTTCCTGATTTTCTCTTTATGTTCTCTTTTTCTTTCTCCCCTACTTAATCGCTCTCTTGTATACTACCTGTTTACTTGGGTTGCGCCCCTCTACGCTCTTTAATGCATTATTACTTATAAAAAAAAAAAAAAACATTCTAGGACTAATGAAGGGCAATAGCATGCAGAAAGAATGTCAGGTCAAACCTGACACAAGCTGATGCCAAATGCGGAGGAATGAACTATTGGAAACTTGTTTAGTTGTTTGATTCAGTTATGAATACCCAGTTTATTTGTGACCACTAAATTGTTCATTCCTAGGAACACAATTGGCCACCCTTGGCGGAAAACTGCAATGCAATCCGTGAGTTGCCCAGTTTTGGGCAAAAAACTTAGTCAAATTCACAAATTTGACTGAGTCAAACCGCAATTTGACCAAAAGTCCTATTTTCGCCAAACTTTTACAAGACAAGAATGCAAGTGCTTGGAAAGTACTGCATTTTAGAAGCTTGGAGGATGGCTCCTCTATGCTTAATATGGTGCATTTGGAGAGCAGAAAATGAAAAGTTCCAAAGATTATGAGAGGTCGGTGCTAGTGTCAACAACTGTTATGTTAAAATCTCTTTATGCTTGGATGACGGTGTCTAATAGTCCTCACTTTTCTAGTTTTATGGAATTTCCGGACTTGTATTCTTTTTTTTCTCCCTAATTGGGGTCTCTCATATACTTCTTGTGTACTTGGGTTACTTGCGCTTTTAAATGAGATTTGATTTACTTATCAAATAAAAGATTGCAAGTGCAAAGGCTCAAACCCAAACTGATTTGTTGAAGCTTTAGGCACAAATATAAAAAGACAAGTTCTATTACACTAAGCTACTCCATCTCCTTTTTGATAAGGAAAGACCATAGATATATTTATTTTCATCTAATGCAAAAATCATGTAATATACCATCTATACATAAACATAGAATACCAACATATGGTGTACCCATCATGCTTTGAAACCTGCAGTAATTTCAAATGGTTCGCTCGCTCTTGCTCTATGAATATGTATTCTATGTTCATACCATTGATTTAAATTGTCATTGAATTTCTACATGATTACATAATTGCCACTTTGAGTGGACTAGGGAGCACATGAGCAAGCCTAGACAAGCTTCGGTTTAATTGTTACTTGACCTAGACATGAGTACCAAGTTTCCCTCATTTATTTATAAAGCAAATCAGTACAATTAGACATGAGCCTGAATAGCTTGAGAAAGCCAGATGGTCCATCTGCCCTAATATGTGTGACCGAATAAGCTACCATGTGCAATTAGCGTCACCTAAATTGACATTTAGCCCATTAGAAACAAATTAGCAGACACATTCAACAATAAGACACTTACCCTTCTTTAAGTTTGGAGGCTTTGCAACCAAAAGAGCATTCATAAATGCACCAATATTTTCTCGTAGAGACTCCTCAGTAAAACTGGCCTGTAGGCACATTGTAACCAGATGAGAAGGATAAAGTCCCTTAAAATAGCATCCTATTGAAACGAAACCTTATGCCATGGATCAAGAAAATACGGCACCTTTCCAAGTCCCACATGCACGATAGATGTTTTGTCCATTTTGAAGTGAATGCGACCTAGTCTTGCTGCTTTTATTGCCCCAGAAACATCACTAGTGACAGTACCACTCTATACAACATAATAGTAGAAACAAAGAAAGATTCAGTACAAGTCATTTACAGATCTGTGCATTGACTGAGAAAACCAAAAATAATAAACTTACTTTACGGTCTGGCAATAGATGACGTTCTTTAAGAAAGCTTGCTATCTGTGAAACCGTAAAAGAACTCTTTTGAATAAAAGATCCATTTATTTGAAAAATAACAAGTTACAAAACCAAGAATTTTTTCATAACCTTATTTAGACGCAGTACCAATTTAGGAGTTGCGAAACACTTGTCAACATTAAACTTATGACTGCCTGCAAATTACATGGTCAGATATATGAATCAAAATCAGAAATTGATAGCAGATTAAAACATATAGGTTGTAAACACAATACCGCAATACCAAACAAGGGGGTCAAGTGAATAACAGTATTTAATTTTGCTTCAGCACACATGGCACTTCAGGTGGATATCCCTTAATAAGGGGAAAAAAGTGCATAGTTATGCAAGCATAATAACTAGAGCAGGAGAGAGAGAGAGAGCAATAAGCATAAAAGGAATGACAGCTTGGAGAATGAAAGCAACATAAGTAACGAGTTTGAAAGTAAAGCCAGGAACAACTTAAACAAGTGATGATGTAAAATTTTACATTACAATAGTGAACCTTATTGACATAGCAGCAACAAGATTAGTTCATTACTTGCAATTTCTTCAATAAGTTCAACACCGCCAACAATATCAGCGCCTGCAGCTCTAGCTTCATCTGCATCTGCCCCTTCAGCAAAGAAGGCCACCCTGACAACCTGCAAAAAATGAAAATGGTTATGCAACAAACAAAATACAATACAGCACATAATATAGCAACCATGTTCATTTAGCACAGGTTTAGATAATACCTTTGCCACACCATGAGGCAGAACCAGGCTACCGTGTACTATCTGCACTTCAATTGAGATAGTGGTAAGTTGAATCTTTGAGGAATATATTGGGAAATGAACACAGTAATGCCAAGAAAAATGTAAGCACCAAAAATCAAGAAGACCAACAGTGATGTGTCTTTCAGGATCCTTTTTGACATGAACTTGGCATGATGAATTAAATATAAAAGATCACAGAATCCAAAAATATTGGTAAAAACTACAGCCTCTTTAGACAAGCCTAACATGCCCTGTATATGCCCACTATAGAAAATAGGTTGATATAATATGAGCCACTCCAAAATTAACAATTGAGTACCAGCAATCCAGAGACAAAGGTTTAGACCACACAATAATATCTAATGGCCAAAACATGGAATCAACTCAACAATATCTAGCAGTTATATTAAAGCTGCTCAAACCCATATACAATACCAACCATCAACAATTCAGTCCCACAAAAAGTTTCAATTCAAGCCGTTCAACCCACCACACAAATAAGATAACGCTCGAAATAAGTGAGCAGATGACCTAGCGCACGTACCTGATCCGTTCGCTCTTTCTTAATACCCAATCTTACATGTGCTTCAATAGTTTCGTCGAAATTTCTCTTGGAATTAGCCTGAAAAATGACTAGAAATATCACAAAGATTTTAGCAATGACCTTTACTACAAGCTTAAGTTTTCCTAATTTCTCTCCAAAGACTTCAGGTTCCTTGAATGTCCTACCATATTTTCTCAGAAACAAAACAAAACAAAAAGTTTAGAAGCTTGAGCGTCTACACTGACCTTGACTTGGCGAATGCCCTCCATCAGATCAAGCGGAGCCGGCTTCTCTATCCTCTCTTTCTTCTTGATCAGCATTGGAAAAGGGACCGCCACGTTCTGTTCCTCCGAAACCCTAAACACCCTCCTCATCCGAGCATCAGCCTCGATTCTCTTCCTCTCTCTCTCCATCTCTTCGCTCTCCTCTTTTGCCCCCTTCGCCTCTTCGCCTTCTCCGGAGGTCCTGTCCTCCGGAAGAGGAGCCACACGAGAGGGGTACGACACTGGGGATATCGCGGCCGCGTCCTTGACGTACCGGATGTCCTCGCGGGTCCAAACCGGTCGCGTTTCTTGCTGCGCGCTGCGAGGTTCGCGGCGAGGCGGTGGCGATGGCAATGGCGATTGAGGAGGGTCTTGTTGTTGGTCTGGAGTGGAGGGATCTTTGGGTTTCACAGAGTAGGATACCGTTTGGATGGGTACGGGTTGAGAGGGTCTTTCTAGCTCTTCCAAGTCTGGGTTAGGGTTAGGCTTAGTATTCGGTGACGAGGAGAGGGATCGATGGGGGAATGGTGGAAATGGGGGTTTGGGGAGGCAATGGCGGCGAGCTTGGGAGAGAAGGAGCTTCAAGGCTGCCATGGAGTCAGATCAGTAAGAGAGAGAGAGAAAGGATCGGGGTTTTTGCGAGGGTTTATTCACTGGTGAGAAATTATCCGCTGTTCCTGAAGGACCACGTCAAGAAGCACATGTGCTCGTCCCAAGTCCCAACTTGGGGGTGGGCACGGCGCGGGTATTGTTAATTTCGGTACGGATCCGGTTTCTATGCGGTAGTGAAAACTACCGCATAGTTTACAAAAAAAAAAAAAAAAAAAAAAAACTACCGCATAGATGCTGTAGGCCAAAACGATATCGTTTAGCTTTAGTAAAATAAGTGCTAGCACCTGAATTTTACGCCGTTTCAAAACTGCCGTCACAGTAAAGTTGCAGGCAAAGAAAAAGAAACTAACAGTGGGTCTAGCAGTCTCAAGGATCTGGTCACCGCGGACGTGCTTCAGTCAAGGGACAAGAAGGTGACTGCCCCAAGGAGACCAAGGCCAGGTTCGAGGACAGGTTCAAGGCTGAGAAGAACAAGTGGTTCTTAAGAGTCAATTGCAAATTAGATGTAATCTCTCTCCTCTCTCGAACACAGAGTGGGCTGTGGGTGAGGTTTGTTGATTTTTGAGAAGGTTTGGAGACTGTAAGTGGGGTTTTCAATCTTGCTCTTTCTATGGAATTATGTAGTTGTTGATGTCAAAAAAAAAAAAATGTAGTTGTTGATGGGTTTCTTGGAATAAGAGAAATGGGCAAGTACCCAAATTATTTTTTCTTCTTTGTTGATATTTCATTGTGCCTACAGATATTTGTTGATTTGCTAGAGATTATGTCCTTTTCCTTTTTGCATCACCATTTCATTATCTAATGATTCAGATTCGTCCTGTTTTGGTAAGATTTGAGAGGTATTGAAAGTGGAAACAGAGTGTACTCGATGCCATTTTTTTGTTTCTGTTCACCTTGAATATGCAGATTCAACAAAGAAAAACACAAGACCTGGGAGCAATCTAGGAGACTTCGGACGAGATGTAGCATGTGTCGTTTCAAATTCAACATGTTGGTTTCTTTTTCTTTGCCTGCAACTTTACTGTGACGGCCGTTTTGAAACGGCGTAAAATTCACGTGCTGCCTTATTTTACCAAACCTAAACGATAGCGTTTTGGCCTACAGCATCTATGCGGTAGTTTTCACTACCGCATAGAAGCCAGATCCTTTTAGTACCCTTTCTCGCATATTATGAGTATTAAAATTTAGGATAGAATCTTCTTACTTATGTAAAATAGTGTTAAGTGTTTATAAATATTTAAAATGTATATTAAATTCTTAACCTCATTAATAATAGTTTATCAACTTAAACTAAATTTAATGTGCCTTTTAAATATTTATTGAGACTTGACACTATTTTACCTCGGTTGGAGAATATTTCCTCCAAACTGATTTGAAGAAAACTTATATCCTAAAAATTATACCCGCAATTTGGATATAATGACTAATGAGTAATATTCGTTGGGTTTTGCGGGGTGGGGCAAGTGATGCGGGTTTGGGCGGGTTTGCATCACTCAGATGCGCAAATTGAGTCACTGGATGAGAGAGAGGGAGAGAGGCGTAGACTTGAAAAAGAAAGAGAAGGGCTCATAGGAAAGAGGGAGAGAAAGTGGCATGAAGAGGCATATGGATGAGTTAGTGTGTGGGTATTAGGTTTTTAGGTTTAGGGTAAGTATGTGGGTCGGGTATTCAGATTTTTTAAAAAAAATCAACCCGCAATCCGACCCAACCCATGCGGATAATTGAAAAACTAACCCGGATCCACATTTTTATTAAAGAAAATGGGCATGGCGGGGCGAGTATCGTGGGTTTTGCGTGTATTTGCCCACTTCTAGTCCAAGCCATTGTAGTACTAGCAGTAGATACTAGACTCCTCAATTTCAAAAAGTGTCCCAACTAGTACTTGTGATTATTGAAAATACCCATTTGGTAATTCCGTCCATATTCCGTCCAAATATTTAACGCATCTCCATGTCAGCACGTGTAAAATGGCGACACCTGTCCTTAATGTCACATATTGAGGCCAAATGTCGACCATAAGACGTGGCCTTAAATCCTGAGAAGTTTGTGAACTCAAATATGAAGTGTTGATTACTTAGATGTATCTAAGAATGAGACCTATCATCGGTCAACAGAAACTCAATATGTTAGGTAATCATATTTAACATTGTGAGAACACCAACTTCAAGAGGAAATCCAAATCTTTTGTTAGTAGACAAAGCGACAAGAAATTTGCCCTTGAGATAGATTTTATGGATATTATTCTCAGAGTCTTCAGCCAACTCATTTTGGTTGGCGTACGAAAATATATACATGTGTTTTTCACATGTAAGAGAATAACTTAAAATCAGTGACTCAAGGATAAAGAGGTAGAGAATTAAGTGGCATTATCCTTAGCCTTAATTCTGCTACGAAATATTTCATGGAGGAATCATAAGTTAAAAGTCAAAGGGATTAGTTGTTTAATCAAAAATATTTATTGGAGTTCAGTTACAATCATTTAGTAGAATTAATTGTGATTAAAATATTGTAGCGTAATAAATGTCTGGATGACATGATTACAAATATATTTAAGCCAATAATATTTTTTTCTTTAAGTCTCTCACCAAGCTGATGTAATTTAACCATAAAACTTTCTTATTTATTGGACTAAGTGTTTTATTTATTTAAAACATGGGCTAAAGAGATTTGGTGCAATTGGGCTTGGAATTGAACCTAGAGGCCAAATGAGCATAAGTGAAAAAACATAAGGCTAGGAATTATTTACTGGGCCTATGTTGGGGACAAAGAAAAAGACCTGGGGTAAAACCCAAGCCCAATTCCCAAGGCAAGAAATTGTATGGCCTATGAAGAATTCTCCATGGACCACACGGCCAAGCATGGAGGCTAGGGTTTAAACCCTAGCCGTCCATGCTACTCCTAGTATGACTAGGAGTCTTCTTTTGCAAGTTGTCCCACATTGCTTAAAACTAATTATCTGCCTCCTTGATATGCCTATAAATAGAGAGGAGCTTAGGGCTCTCAAATCATTCAATCAAGTTATCTTGATACATAGTTTTCAGAAACTCTCTAAAAACTATATTAGTTTTTTGTGTTAACTCACGAAGAACAAAACTTTAAGATTTGAAGAATCAAGTAAGAGCCCACACTCTCTTGGTTATTATCACTCAATGGTGAGAAGATCTAGAGGTCTCTATATCCTTGAGATCTATAGTGTTCTTGAAGAAAGAAGAACTTGTTCTTTGTGTTCTTGAAGAAAGAAGAAATTGTTCTTTGTGTTCTTGAACTATAAAGAACATGTTCTTGGAGAAGCAAAATGATTTTTGCCCAAAGCCAAAAGTGGCCGTTGATATTCAAGTAAGTGTTCTTCAGAAATAGCAATTGTTCTTCATAAAAGATCTTGGCATGGGAATTTGATTCCTTCCGCTACGCAAATACTTTGATTTGCAATCCTATTCCCAACACTTCATGGAGTGCATCTCCTTACCAATCCTTTGGTAGACTCTTTCACCTTGTAGCAAACGACATCATTGAGTATAATGGAATAAACAACAACCAACAAAGAAAAAAGGACAGCTTGAAGCTTTATCACGTCCTCTCTTGTAAAATCAACTCCCAAGACACGGTGCTCGGAGAGAACTTTTGAGATTGCTTAGAGAAAATTTTCCCAAAAAGTCTGAAGTGAATAGTGACAAAAAATCCTTTTATAGGGAAGACATTTTACTCTTCACGTCTTAACGTGACTCATTTCTCGTTAAGACATGATGAACAAAACTTATCAGATTTGAGATCTAAAAATATTCACGGCTTAACAAGAAAGGAGTGCCATCATGACAAGAAGAACAAAAGATCTCATCCTCGTCACGAGTCCGTCCTATCGGAGCATCTGACGAGATACTAGTAAGGATATTCTTGATGTGCGTCACGTGTCCCGTCCTGACAATCCATCTGACAACAAAACAAGGATTCCAACTTTAGTCCCGTTATGAGCCTGTCTTGATGATGCAGCTGATGAGAAAACAGTAATTTCAGCTTCAGTCCCATTACATGTCCGTCCTGACGAAGTAGTTGACGGAAAAATAGTAAGTTCAGCTTTAGTCCCGTTACATGTCCGTCCTGATGAAGCAGCTAACGGGAAAACAATGAGGTCCATCTCCTATCTCGTTACAAGCCCGTCATGATGTGGTTCGTGATGGGAAACCAGAGAGCACTTCTACAAGCATTGTCATGAGCCCGTCATGACGTGCTTCCTGACAGGAAAACAGAGGAGCGTTTACCAACACCAAAAACACTTTACTCCTTTTTCCATGGTTTTAAAACACCAAACTAATTAGAAGATTTTTCATTGAATTAGGTCAAACCTAAACCTAACAATGTAAAACTTATAAATTAAATTATTATTAAATTAGAGAATTTTTTCTTAAATACTCTGTGGGGTTTTATCTTTCTTTTAGCATGCGAGCTTATTTTATCTTTTGGGTAGAAGACGAAGACGCTTCTCTTTGTAGAATCAAAGACACTGCTCTTTGATTAGTTACCTTAGTCTTCCGCTACGTGAGTTAGTATTAGAATAGACTTTATCCTGATGGTAGCCAATCAGTGCAACAGTGACAAACTTCTCCAACAACGTCGCTTGTAGGGGAGGGGCTCTTTTGAGAGCCGAAATCATGGGGTATCCGAGCCGACATTATATGGATTTGATGGCCAACGTATACTACAACAACAACTTCTATAACGATGCCGTTCATGAAAGAGATTGTTTCGAGATCCAACTACCAACAATACATCAAGCGATCATAGGATCATTTGAGAGCCAAAGTCCAAGAGCTCCAGCAGACGATACATATGATGCAACAGGAGATGCATCAGATGTGGGAGACGTTGGAATGCATGCAGATGGGTTCCCATTGGAATCACAAGGACAATGATGCCAAAGATGACTATGGGATCCAAGTGAAACCCGTTCAGTTTTCATATGTTGATATGTTCTTTGATGATGACGTAATTTGCATTCAACCTGTCCGTAACCATATTTATAAATCTCCAAATAGGCACTCCACTTATGAAGATAATATTAATTATGGTGAAAGAGATGTGGAAGCCATTAATTTGGTTAAAAGAGGAGAGTTTTTGTCAAAGAAAAATATGTGCATCCATAATCATTGGTTCCAATGACTACATCAATGGAAGAACAGCTATCGCTTTCTCCACCACAGGTGCAATTTATCACGATTACCACAAAAATTAACGATTCTGTTGAAGAAAATGGTGAAGTTGAAAATAACATCCATGAAGAAATCGTTGGAAGAATTTTTCTGGAAGTAGAAGAAAAGGAAAAATCGTGTCTTGGTGCTATCTATGTAGATTTCTCCAAATACCTTTCTTCGGAGGAGCGAGTTTTTATGAAGTTAGACAATATTTACCTATATTTTCGGTAAAAACTAAAATAAGGAAAATATCAAAAATAATATTGAAGCAGTGCCGCTTGATCATAATTTTACCCGTTCTTAGATAATAGAAGTACAAAAGAAAAGATTGTTACAATTCCCGCTGATTGTTAATTTTATATTAGGATTTTATTTATCAATTTTATTAAATTGTATTAAACTAAAACTGTTAGTTAGTTTTACAGTTAGTTTAGTTGATTAAGTTGGTTAGACAGTTGGGTTTGTTATTCATTCCACACGTGTTAAATGTGTAATACATGTAAGAAAGTTAGTTAGATTAGTTTGTTCAATATTGATAAGCACCGAATGTTGCACATTCAATCCCCTTAACTCCCATATGTTAATTCTTTAGCATTGTTATTTGTTTGATTTTGTTTTGTTTTAGTGTTTTCAGGTTCTTAGGGAGAAAACAAGAAAAACCATTAATTTTGGGCTGAAAACGCACTTTGGGAAGCCATTGGCAGCACTGGGATCGAGCCCACAAAAGAAGGGCTAGAGCGCACATGCACTCGAGCACCCCCAAATCTAGGCTCGAGCGCATATCACCTTAGCTCGAGCGCACAATCCATGGGCTCCAGCCCACTCAGTCGTCCAAAATCCGGCAACACTCCAAATCCTCTTTGGAATGGGTTTTTCAGTCTCCTAATCCAACTAGGAGCTTGTCTACGATTCTTCTAGGGATTCCTAGGGCTATTTTACTCCTATAAATAGACATCTAAGCCTTTTAGAGAGCTGTGTTTAGATTTAGATACAAAAATCTTCTTGGAGGCTTGGAGAGTTGAAGAGAAGAGGAACTTGGCAGGAGGCCATACCAGTACTAGGATGAGTGGCTAATTTGGTAATAGGGAGTTGATGTAGCCATTTCCAAGTAATAATGGTTTAATTGTATTTTATCATGCATATATAACTGTGAGAATTGATCTTAATGTTTATATTCAATCATTAAGTAATTCTTCTCTTGTCTTAGAGCATCTCCAGCAGTGTAGCTAAAAGGGAGATATTAGCTACATTTAGCTATTTTTGTTCTTTTTTTTTTTTTACTCTAACAGAATGGCTTCATATTAGCTATTATACCTTAACTGCTACAGTGAATAGCTTCATATTGCTATTCATTGTAGCACACTAGATTGTTGAATATAATATTATTTTCACATTATTTTCTCTCTCTTCTCTCCCTCCCTCAACGTTTCTCTATCTTCTCTCTTCTCTGTTCATGAATTTATGATACAGATTCAAGTCTTTTGAATCACTAAAAATTCCCCCCAAAAAATTGAATAGCATGCATATAATTGACAAACTAAAAATGGAAAAATAAAAATAAATAAAAATAACACATAGGTATGCTGTGTGAATCAATTCTATTGCAATTTACAAGATGATAGCAAAAGTGGTCGCGTATCAAAAAAAAAAAAAAAGATTAAAAAATAATATTTAATAAAATAATGAATGAAATAAAGAATCTGTTGGAGTTGGTATTAAAAAATGAGTAGCTAAAATAGAGAATTATGTTTTTTGACTATGTAGAATACCTCTTACTGCTGGAGATGCTCTTAGAAAGTCTTTTATATTGATTGAACTCAATCCTTCATATTTTCTGTGATTATGTGAATGATTGTTATACAATGGTTTTAATTGACACATGATCAATAGGATTAGATAGACTATGTGTGACATCTTATAAATTTTACAGATTAAAATAGAATTATAAAGCATTTTGTTTTATACATATATATAGTTGTTGTATTTAATTCATGTGATTATACATAAATGTGAATATTTATATACACATATATAGAATAGACATTAGAACAAAACTTTAGGTGAATTTTTTATCCAATTAAATGTCATGTAGATCTCCTAGAATATATGAAGAGACTTTATCTCTCTTCTTAACTCAACGTGGTGATAGGAGTAAATATATATTTAAAAGTGGACTCTTTTAGTTAGGAGATTATTAGTGGGGTTATTTGCCAATTAAATACTTGGAAGTCTTCTAGATTCTAGGCAGATTTATTGCTTAATAAAATCTTAAAAAAAAAAAAAAAACACACAACCGTAGCCTCCAAGCCAAAAATATTAACGTGTCTCTTCCCCTTTCTTTCTTGGACACCTGTATAGCAATATAGCATGCACAACCCAATCAATTTTTGACAGGCCACCTAGCAGCCACTTGTCATTCCAGAATAAATGAATATTCATTATTCTCCTCTTGGCTTATTGTATAAATAGCCAGAAACCTTCATTCTTATTCATCACATACTCAAAAACTTACCTAAAAAATTTCCTTACCTCAGCAACAGTTTCTCTAGGTAAGAAAATTCTACTCTTTTTCTATGTTAATTATTCTGTTACCTTGAGAATGTTTATATTTCTTGTTTCATATGGGTTGAATATATAGATACTCATGTCAATTTTCTATATTATTATTGGGTTTTATATTTCATATTGGTTGTTGGATCTTGGGAACTCTAGTGGAAATTATAGAGTTTTGACGTTTGATTTTTATTTTTATTTTTTTTATTTCTTGGGTTTTTTTTTTTAGGATTTCTATATGGGTATTTGTTTTAGGAATTCTGTGAAATACTAATTAAATGAGTGATAATTATTAGGTGTTAGCTTCTGTAAATTTTATGGGTTGAGTATTATAATCAATCAAGCAATTTTGTTATTTCAATATAGGAGTTTTTTTAAGGGCTGTGCGTATATATATTTATGCTAAATGACTTGGACATAATTTTATATATGTAGGCCAGTATATTTATGTGCAGTAATTTTTGTGATTGGATTTTATGCATCACTTAAAGATTGTATAAATGTAAGACTTGTAAGATAGTTGAATAGCACTATATATATATATATGTGTGTGTGTGTGTGTGTGTGTAGTCACGTAATTTTTATTATTTATTTATTTTTGTATATATGCAGTATTATTGGGTTTGGTAATTGGATATCACATAAGGATTATATATCTATAGATATCTACGCTATATTTTTGGATAAGATTCTGTATGTTCACTTGAAAGATCTTTATAGATATATATATGAATATTTAAAATAGTTTAGACTAGATTATATGCATTACGAATAGACAAAATAGATATAGTAATTTTTGCATAAGATTCCTATCATGTGCAGTGATTTTAGGTAGGATATGTATATGTATATATTTATACCTTGGAACTATAGAATCAATTTAATTTTAATTTTGGAGATTGCTTGTGAAATTACTCATTTGTTTTACGTAAGGTTCTCTAAGGGCCATGCCTGAAAGACAACCAGAGGCGAGAAAAGTTTCTGCCGACGAACGGACGAGGAGTGATAAGTTGGGTTACTAACGGCATTGTAGTGGGAAGGAAGACAAGCAAAAGGGCTATCTGCATGGCGAACAATCCAGTACGCACAGTGGGAGAACAGATAGGCATTGATATCACCGAAGAAGACATCGGAGTGGTTCGGAACAGGGGTGTGAAATGTTTGGTGGGGCGAGTGTGGACTGATAGGATGATCAACAAAGAAGCCTTTCGGAAGGCCATATCACGATTATGGCGTACCACGAAGCAGATCTCCTTCAAAGAAATTCAAAACAATCTATGGATTTTTGAATTCTCTAATGAGGAGGAAAAGAAGAGAGTCATGGAGGGTCGCCCTTGGGCCTACGAACGTCAGATTATGATCTTAAACGAACTAGAAGGGCATGTCCCACCCTCACAGTTGGATTTCACTCATACGCCGGTCTGGATCCAAATCCATGATATGCCACTGCATTGCATGTCTCGAGCTGTGGGTGCCAAGATTGGAGAGACTTTGGGGGTCCTTGAAGAAGTGGATGCGGAAGCCGATGGAGTAGGCTGGTGAAGATTTCTGAGGATACGTGTTCGTATTGACATTACAAAACCACTTGAACGGGGTAGAGAATTGATCATCGGAGTGAAATTAGTGTGGGTAAACTTCAAATACGAAAACCTCCCACTTTTCTGTTTCCATTGCAGTCGTATTGTGCATGAAGCAACGGGCTGTCCCGTCAAAAAACCCAAGCACCTACACGGTGAAGAAGGAGCAAGGGATTGGGGGGTATCCTTGCGAGCTGACGATCCACGACGGAAGCTGGAAGGCCGACCCAAAAAAACTGGAGGCGAGGGACTTTTTTCATCATGGCGACGGGAACAGTCACCGGACGGCGAGAAGCGGCGCCCAAGCTCCCCTGAGATGGAAAGCAGCGCCTCAGAAGGTAACCCTAGCAATTCAAGACATCTTGATAAGGAAAGTAAAAAAGTTCTAGCCAAATCAGGAACGGGGGAAAACTTTCGCCTGGAATCAAGGAATCAAACCGCTCCAAGGAAATTGCAGACGTAACGGCAGATTCGTTTCCTAATAGAACCCACCCACCAAGTGTGGAGGGACTTTTTGAAGTCAGAATGGAGGAAAGAGACATTAGTGCGTTCCCATCCAAGTCAGCAAAAAAATTTAAGCTGATGCACCATGGGCCGAATGAGAATAGCCCACGCTCGTCTCTGAGGAGAGTGAAAAATATCGCAAGAAAGGGGAGTGGGCTCACATGCATACCACAGGGGGCCGAAGGGAAGATGAGGACTGAGGAGCGGAAAATGGATCTTTTCATGAAGGGAAACCTTTCTCAAAAAGAAGGGGAGTACGGCTATAAGAGGAAAAGGGACAACAATCACACTATGGAGCAGACATGGGCCCGAAAGGAGATTGACATAAGATTGGGGAAGGAAAGGTTGGGAAATGGCTAGATAGAGGGGCCATCTCTATGCACAGTGGACAGTGAAACGGCGGTGGCTGCGGCGCAGCCCCGCCGACAACCATGATTCTACTTAGTTGGAATTGCCGGGGGCTTGGGAACCCCCGCGCAATTCGTGACCTTTGCCTCTTGGTGAAGGAAAAGAGACCCCGACATTTTGTTTCTCATTGAGACAAAATGTTTTAAAACGAAGATGGATCGAATAAGGACTAAGTTGGGGCTGCCTGGAATGTTTCTGGTGGATCCGGTGGGTCGTAGTGGGGGACTGGCTTTGTTGTGGAGAGAAGGGGAAGAAGTTACCATCGAAAACTACTCTAGACGGCACATAAATGCATCGATTTATTCCCAAACTGCAAAAAGAACATGGAAACTCACCGGCTTTTATGGACACCCGAATCCCACCAGGCGACATGAAGCATGGAGCCTTCTAAAGCACCTACGAAACTTCCCACCGACACCATGGCTTTGCTTGGGAGACTTCAATGAAATC
>NC_081545.1:16075428-16084693 GCF_901000735.1 Corylus avellana | reverse complement strand
AAAAAAAAAAAAAAAAAAAAAAAAAAAAAAATTTAATTTTAATTTTTCCAAAGATTTATGCCTTATAAGATTAAATCTTAAAGGTACCTTTATTTAATTTTAGATTTAAAATTTCAAAATACTCCTCTAAGTTTACCTTTGCATTTTACTTAGGTAGAAGGATGCCTCAACCCATCATCGAAAACAGGTAAGGGGACACAACACCAAAAACCCCAACAGATTTTATTATAAATATATTTTTTTTTTTAAAAAAAAATATTGGGGATTTTATAAAGCATTCACATGATTTTTAATTGCACTTCCTTTCATATTTTAATGACAAGTTTTATTCTTTCATATGTCATTGTTTAAGAATTTTACGTGTTACAATTACACTATTTTATGATTTATGCATGATTGCAATTATGAATGAAAAGAGCTCTCAAAGTTCATGACATAGTATACAGTTATAGATGAGCTTACAGATCATATGAAATGTTATATGTGCATTCATGTTTATAAATGTTTAACCTGGGACACGATTATAGTGACGATTGGTATCACATAGGGTAGCATGGCAAGCACACCGAAGGACGGGTGTGTGCTATCGGTCATGTGGCCTTCACCTAGGGAAGTTCCCAACCTGGTAGCTCTCCCCTGTGACAACAGGATGCTCATATAGGTCTTGCGGGAAAAGCCAACATGCGCCGCTCATGGTAAAATTGTGTGGTGTCGGGTCAAAGGGTAAAACGGTAGTTTTGAGAGAAAAGTAAAAGGAAGTGCTTGCATATCTCATAACTTACTTGCTATTCTTGCATTAATTGTCAATTATTTTATTATTTGTGCAAAACTGAGATTATGGCATAAAATCTGCATAGCATGTTTTATAGCATCTTGGTGTTGTGGCTAATTACTGAGTTGTCGAACTCACCCCTTTTCCCTTTAAATTTTTCAAATGTCGCTACACATTATAGTTTTAAGAATGGGGCTTCCAGTGGGTGTCCTTATACTTGAGGACCCGATCATATGGCCTTACGCCTAGGACACATGGACTTATTGTTTTGCAGAGCCGTAGGAGTTGCAGAGTCTGGAATTCCAGTAGGTTGCAAGGATCAAGCCATTACTGTGCAGACTTTTGTTTTTTTATTTTGTAGACTGCACAATTTTTGTTATTTTGTATATAGGAGGACATTTGACGCATGGGAAGGTTATAACCTCCCTATAATCGTCACTTTTGGTTATGCCTCCTAGCAAGGCTTGTAATGTTTATTTTTGGAATCCCAGCTTATATGTATACAAGATGTTATAAATGTTTATATTAAAGCACTCGTTTTATAATTTATTGCCTCCCTATCTTTCCTTGGTTTAATAATTAATATTGTAACAATAATTATATTCCTTAATTGTTGCGAGTCCTTTTAAGTTCTCATTTCCTTTATTCACCTTAATCGGGGGCGTGACACCATGCCTAGGGAAGACAGATTGTACTACACCCTAGTTTAGTGTATTTTAGGTAGACAGTTCGTGCCAACCGAAGATGGGTTATACTATTCCATTGATTGTATGTATCCTATTAAGGAATTAGATAGGCAATTCCTAGGGAAGACAAATCGTACCGCATCTTAGTGGTTAGGTGGACGGTCTGTGCCAACCGAAGATGGTTTATACTTATTCCTTAATGATGGTATTTTCTTGACTACTCGAGTGAGACGAGACCTATATCATGCATAGTATGAATCTCCCTTATTAATTTATGATTGACCATTGTTATGCGGTTAGTGGTGAAATCAACCCCCTATTCTATCTCTCATAACTATTTATTTTTTCTTTTATTTTTAAGCATTTAATTTAAAAACAAAATCAAAACTTCTTTTAATTAAGTTATATTTGATCTTGACAAGCTTAATAACAACACCTACGCAGTTCTTGAGGTTCGACACCCTCTATATAGGCCTATCCTATAAGGATTCGCTTTATTGCGAGTGGTTAATTTTATTATTGATATTTTGGACACAAAAAGACCACATCAATTTTTGTCGCCGCTGCTGGGGACTGCTTAACGGTTGCGTTATTAAGTTTTAAAGATTAAATTTAGCTTAATTATTTCTTGCTTTCCTTTATTTTCTGTTTTTGTTTCTTTTTTCATTGTTGTTATTTTTGGATTTTTTTTTTATTATTATTTTTCTGCTCAAGTCCATAGCTGCCATTGTTCATCAGCAAGCTGCACTTGAGCTCAATAACTCTGCGCTCGAGCCTACAATCGGCAGTGTGCTTGAGCGCCTTTGCATTACGATCGAGTGCATTTGCAAACACTTGCCAGAGTCCAACAAGCTACGCGTGAGCACATCACCCCTACCCCCAAGCGCTATCGACAGTGCGCTCGAGCGCACTCTGTAGTGCGATCGAGCACACCTACGACAACCTGCCAGAATCCAGCAGCTGCAGCCTCTTTTTGGGCCATTCGTGAGTTTTCAATTTTTGTTTTTATTTTTGTTTTGTTTTGTTATTTTATTTTATTTTCGTTATTTTAGTCATGTGGGGAGACATTCCAACACCCCATGGACCATGTTCATATTGTTATAGTCCTTATCACCATGTTAGAGATTGTTCTACTGCCGGACAATTTTCTAATTATTCTTATGAGCATATGAACAGACCATTCTCTAGACCTGGTTAGTCCATGGACCCTCCGGAATAGGTAGTGGGATATACAAAGCGGCATTTGTAGCCACTCCTTTTGATACTTGGCACACCCTACAGCAGCGCGCCAACTTCTCTACTTCCTTTCTCATGCTTGGCCAATAAAACTTCTCTACCACCAGCTGGAACGTTTTGTCCCGCCCCATGTGCCCTTCATTATGGCGCTCTTGAATAATCCGCAACCAGAGACTACCCTTGGGGATGCATAGCTGAGTGCCCTTGAGGAGGAACCCATTATGTAGCCTAAAATCACTCCAATTTCCCAACAACACATCATCAACAATTGGGCCAAAAAGATGGTCAGTTGATAAAAAATCTTTGAAAAGTTCAAAACCAATTACCTCATTTGCCATGGTGGTCAAGAGTGTTGACTTTCGGCTAAGGGTGTCGGCCACTTTGTTCAAAGCTCCCGACTTGTGTTTGATGGTGAAGGAGAATTGTTGCACATATGCAGCCCACTTTGCATGCCGGGAGGAGGAGAGCTTATCTTGACTATTGAGGTGCTTCAACGCCTCATAATCCGAGTACAAGATGAAATCATTGTAGGCGAGGTAGGAACTCCAATGCCACAATGATTGCACTAAGGCGTAAAACTCCACATCATAAGTGCTATAGTTAAGCCTTGAACCACTGAACTTTTCAGTAAAAAATGCCACCGGTCTTCCACCTTGACTTAGAACCGCTCCAATGCCGACCTTGGAAGCGTCACAATGCAACTCAAATGGCAATTCAAAATCTGGAAGGACAAGTAGTGGAGCCGTCGTCAACTTGAGTTTAATTAACTAAAATGCTTCAGTAGCCGCCTCATTCCAAGAGAATTTCCCCTCCATGCATTCCATGATAGATGCCATGATGGTGCTAAAATTATGAATGAAACGCCTATAAAAGGACACCAATCCATGGAAACTTCGTACCTCGTGTAATGTTGTAGGAGTGGGCCAATCCCGAACAACCACCACTTTTGCTTCGTCCACCGCCAACCCGTCTTTAGACACCACATAGCCAAGAAAAAGCACCGAATTTGTCATGAATGAGCACTTGGCTGGAGATGCGTAGAACTTCTCTTTTCGGAGCACTTGAAGTACTTCCCTCATATGTAGATGGCGCGTCTCTCTATTGGGGCTGTAAATAAGTATATCATTAAAGTACACAACGACAAACCAACCTATAAAAGGCCAAAAAGCTTGGTTCATCACCCTCATGAATGTGCTAGGTGCATTAGATAATCCGAACGACATTACCAACCATTCGAAGAGTCCCTCCCTCGTTTTAAACGCTGTTTTCCAACTCATCACTTGGTCTCACCCGAATTTGATGGTATCCACTCCTTAGGTCCAGCTTGGTGAACATCGTTGCCCCACTCAATTGATCTAACAAATCATCCAACCGGGGAATAGGGCACCGATATCTCACAGTGATCTTGTTTATGGCCCTACTATCCACACACATCCTCCAAGACCTATCCTTCTTAGGGGTGAGTAAAGCCGGTACTGCATAAGGACTCAATCTCTCTCGAATGTGTCCTTTGGGTAATAACCCCTCCACTTGTTGTCTCAACTCTTCATGCTCTTTGGGGCTCATGCGGTAGTGTGGTCGGTTGGGTAGACTCAATCCCGGCACCAAATCAATTTGGTGTTGTATGTCACGAAGATGAGGTAGCTCATCAGGTAATTCAACCGGAAATACATCTGCAAATTCTTTGACTAAACCCTTGGCTTCTTCCGGCACCTCTTCAATCTTCTTGCCCTTTTTACCCACTAGTAAGTACCCACAATCCGCTTCTAGCATCTCCTTAACGAACTCATGTCTAGCCAACAATATTTGACCCGTTTCAGTTGAAGGTTTGGGACTTTCACCCGGATCAAGTAGGAGAGTGAGCTTCACTTTGTCAACCAAGAAACTGTATGTGTTCTTCCTTCTGTCATGATGCACATTCCTATCATATTGCCATGGTCTCCCGAGTAGTACATGGCACGCATCCATCGCCACCACGTCACACCACACCTTATCCTTATATCTCTCCCCAATTGAAAAATTTACAAGGCAACGTTTAGACACAATTACCTCGTCCCCTTTCTTGAGCCACTCCAAGCGATATGGTGTAGGGTATTTTTCCATTACAAGTCCCAATTTCCGAACCGCTTCTTCAGCCACGACGTTCTCACAGTTGCTCCCATCAATAACAAGTTTGCACCCCTTACCTCCAACCGTGCAAATTGTGTGGAAAAGATTATGGCGCTATCCGTTGTCTCCTTCTACCTTCCAGGGTGTATAACATATCCTTCGCACCATCAATAAAGGAGTGTCAACCCTAGTGGCAAATTCTTCTTCGGCCCCATCGAAATCGTCAAAATTTGCTGCTTGCTCTTCTCCATCGCCTTGCTCATCAAAGGCTTCTCCCGAATCGACGAGTAGCACCTTTCCATACTTTTCACCTTTGCGACAATCCGCCATCCGGTGGCCCATCTCTCCACAATGAAAACACTTGGGCCCGGTTGCAGCCTCGGGTCAGCTTGGTTGCCCCATGGGTGTGGGGTTTTTACTTGGGCCGGTCACTTGGGAAGGGGTCTCCCGAGTTGTGAACGGAACCCTTGACCGGTTGTAGCTTCCACCGCCGCTTCGTCCAAATGAGTTGAATGACCCACGTGCCGACGCTTTCTCAATTAACAACGCCCTTTGGTGAGCCTCCGACACCTTGGCGAGGTCAAATAGGTTCAATGTGTCTTGAATTTGTGGCCGCAAACCCCCAATATATCGGGACACTAATTGTTCTTTTGTCAAGGACAAATCAACTCGTGTCAATAATTTGTAGAACTCCTCCGTGTATTCATCTACGGATTTCAAACCTTGACTCCAATTTAGCAACCATTGATACATGGTTCGTAGGTAATTGTGTGGCAAAAAGGCGGGTCGCAACTTTCCCAATAATTGCTCCCAATTGTCGAGCTTTCTCTTGCCCTTGCGTGCCCTAGCTTGCTTTAATTGCTGCCACCATGCTGCAGCCCTTCCCTGAAATTTGGTTGCGACCAAAGAAACTCACCGATCTTTCGGTACCTCCTTGAAGTCGAGAATCTCTTCAACTGCCGCCACCCAATCCAGAAATTCTTCAGGTTCAAGACCCTCGTGGAATTCTGGAATCTCAAGTTTGAACCCGCTCTTCCACCGATTAACGTGAGCTTGCGCTGGGGGTCAAGGGCCCTACGTTCGGCGCTCCGCAAAAGGGTTTGCAGATCCATACCCATTGTCATCTTCGTCTTCCTCCTCTGGCATGCGTGGTGGGGGTCGACGTAGACACCAGCCATGTAGGCATGCGTCGGCTAGTTGGGTGGTGAGGGCTTCAATTTGATCCCTCATAGCCGCAATCTGCCCTTCCTTGCGCCTTCCCGATGTCACCTCATGTTCTTCATGAACTGAATCATCGCGTTCATACACGTCGTGCAAGGTTGCAAAGCGGTTGCCTTTCCTCCCTCTTGTGTTTGGAGCCATGGAAACTGACTGAGCTCTGATACCAACTGATGCAGCCTGACTATGTGGAAGCGAGTAAAACAATACAAGAAGAAGGATAAATAATTCTTAGATCATGAGTCTATCAAGGATCTGAGAATTCTTCTCAAAAAAATAGAGTCCATCTAGGGTTTTAAGAGAAATATGAAGAAAACTCCTCTGAGTAATTCTTATTGAAAGAAAACTGATCAAATAACATCAACTGTCCTTTCAAGAGGCTATAATTATGTATTTATAGCCCAAAAACCCCTAGTACTAATAAAGAACGGAATTAGGGCTCCTACATCCCTAATCCTAGTAAAACAAGTAAACTAAGTCAGTTTAAAAGAAATAACAGCGGCAAAATAACATAGAAGGCCCCGAGTGCGCTCGATCGCAGGTAGAGTGCGATCGATCGCACTACTAGGGACTTGTGCACTCGATCGCAGGTTCAGTTGTAGTTCCAAGGGCTTGTGCGCTCGATCATGCGCTCGATTGCAGAAGAGGGGGTATCGGTTGCAGTTCCAGGGACTTCCTTCTCCAAAACAAGGGAACTGCGCTCGATTGCAGTCAAGGTGCGATCGATCGCAGTTTCAGGGACTGCCTCTTTTGCTGCACGAGTCTGGGATTGTGTCACCATCTTCCGGGGTGTCTTCACACCTTTATCCATTCGGGTCTTCCTCATATACTCCCAGGCATTGTAGTCTACATCAGTAAGGCTTTGATATCCACCACTAGTCATACTCAAGTAATATAACAATGCCAATATTCCAATCATATCAAGATTACTTAATATTTGCCAACCTAAAGGCATGGGTGTCTACTCCTTAAGCTATTGATCTTCCTAAGTAACGAATTAGGCATGGATGTCTACTCTAATTCTTTTCTTTCTCAAAGGATTTAGCATGGGTGTAACGACCTGATCTCATATAGCGGAAAAACTGTAATTATCAATACAAAAGTATACTGTTAAAATACTTTTCTTTATACAAAAATACCCAAAGCTATGTCGTACAAGGCATTTATACAAATCTATCCGACAGTCTAAACTCTAGACAAAACTTAACCAACTTGGAATCTCTGTACATCTCAATATGAATCTCTAATCACAACTGCATAATTACCTTGATTTTCCATTCCTGCAAGCACTACAAAAAACTGTGAAGTAGTGAGTCAATTGATTTCCGACAATATAAATCATTGTTGAATCATATATAGCAAAATGCTAAACAAGTTATAAAACCACAAAAATCCGTATTATTGGATATCAATATCATACTCAGTAAGTAAGAATACTTACAGTGGATTACATGAATGGATCATCAAAGGTAATTACTTGAAACCCGTTCTGCTGCAGTTGATCCATACCCATAACAATCCCTTCACTGACTTTCTCTCTCTCTCTCTCTCGCCTAAACTCTCTTTCTTCCTCTTCAGCTCTCTGTCTTAAATTTCCCATCTCACTCTCGGTTTCTCTTGTGTTCTTTCTTTCTTGTAGCGCTTGGTCTCGCCCTTTCTCTCTCTGTTCTGAGTAAACACTCTTAGAAAGAAGAAAGACCGAGTAAAAAGCGGAAGAAGGAAGAATATATGCAAGAGATGGGAGAGGAGATGAGTTGTGAAAATTGTGAAGGAGAAGAGCTCTATTTATAGGAGAAAATCAAATACTATTTCACCAACCCTATACTATTTCACCAACCCTATACTATTCACCAACCCTATACTATTCTACCAACCCTATACTATTTCACCAACCCTATACTATTCTACCTTCTTATTCTACCATCCTTATACCTACCATTTACTATCCTATTATATCACCAATTATTACAATCATACTCCAAATTATACCAATCAATCATCAATTATCATATCTCTTAAATCTCCCAATAAAATAATCAATATAAAATCATCATCATGATATAATAACCTCAAATCAATATTCATTCCAATAATATTCATAAGATCTAATAAGTTCCTCAAGAATAAATATTATTACCTAATATCATCAATAAATATCTCAACCTCAAAGTAAATGCCATTACCTAATATGAATATTAATATAATCATAGCATCAATTTAATATCTCTAAAATAAGACTTTAAAAATCTGGGTTGCTACAATCTTCCCTCCTTATTAGAATTTCGTCCTCGAAATTAAAGCCCATAAATTACCACCTATCTCCAAATTGAGCAACCCAAATTAAAAACAAATCACACTTGAACCATAACTTACTCAAGTTACTATAAATTTTTTTTTTTTTCAATCTGTTCATAAATAAATATCATAACATATTCCATACCCAGGCGATGTGAGATTCTACAAGCACTCTTCTTGGGCACCAGTGTCACCGTTGGCAATCCTCAGGGAATTTCTTCATTCTCCGCCCTTAACTTTTGGCCCTTATACATTTCATTGTGTCTTAACTGACACCATTATAATATAACCCACTTTTGGCATCACCAACGTGTGTCCACTAGCGACCCTCATAGGCTTGTGCAAACTCCCACCATCTCAGGCTGGGTAATGTTTCGATACCATTTGTAACATCCCAATATTTCTAGCCCAGTTTCACCTAGTAACTAGGCAATGTGAGACTTAGCACCCATGACTATCTCTATAAACTACCCACTCAATGTGGGCTTCTTCTCATCTTCCCAATATGGGACCGGGTCACGTCATGCAGTGCTTCAATACCACATGACCTGGCGTTACTAGGTGGCTCTGATACCATTTTTGTAACATCCCCATCTCATATAGCGGAAAAACTGTAATTATCAATACAAAAGTATACTGTTAAAATACTTTTCTTTATACAAAAATACCCAAAGCTATGTCGTACAAGGCATTTATACAAATCTATCCGACAGTCTAAACTCTAGACAAAACTTAACCAACTTGGAATCTCTATACATCTCCATATGAATCTCTAATCATAACTGCATTATTACCTTGATTTTCCATTCTTGCAAGCACTACAAAAAACTGTGAAGTAGTGAGTCAATTGATTTCTGACAATATAAATCATTGTTGAATCATATATATCAAAATCCCAAACAAGTTATAAAACCACAAAAATCCGTATTATTGGATATCAATATCATAC
>NC_081545.1:16070844-16075328 GCF_901000735.1 Corylus avellana | reverse complement strand
CATCAGAATGAATAACTATAGCATAACTTTCTCTTTTCTTTTTTCTTTTTTTTTCCTCTTCTTTTTGGTCGGGTTGTTTAATATTTGGTTCCGTTAAGCTTTCTAATTGACCCATGTAATGAAGTGTTAAGTCAATAACTCCCAAATCAGATGGTTTTGGGGCATTAGGTGTAAAGACACCCCTAAGGACTTACTAACTCGAGTAAAAAAGGTTACAAAACCAAACTAACCATGACATTAACCAAATCAAACTTCTTCACCTTTTGACGTGAACACTCATTGCTTAATAAGGCAAGAGGTCCAGTTACTTAGTGAAAAGTTTTTCAATGATCTTTTTTTTTTTTTTTTTTTTTTTCTAAATTATGCCAAGGTATCCATCTAACAAGTATCCTAGCTTCCTCAAGACATTAAAACATACACAACATACTCTCATATCATACCTCACAAATTATGTGTTAATGTGCTCGTGTCAGATCAGATCAAACATGTGAATTCTCAAATGCATAAAGTAAGTAACCAAACTTAAAAACTCTATCATCAGATCATGTATTCAAAATTTTAAGCTCACCATTGAAAATCAAATCAACTTTTTTTTTTTTTTTTTTTTTTTTTTTTAAGATCAACCAAAATTTTAAGACAAACATGAACATGCATTTTTTATTTTTATTTTTTGAAAATTAAATAAAAGACAAAGTGGGACAAAGTGTGTGTAAGTGCCTCCCATACCCCCAAACCTAAATGCAAGCACACTTGTCCCTAAAAAACAAAGCGCTAAAATAACAACAGAAAACATAATATATATATATATATATATATATATATATATATATATATATATATATATGTTTTCTCCTATGTATATATATACTTTGTCTTTTATTTAATTTTCAAAAAATAAAAAATAAAAAATGAGTGTTCATGTTTGTCTTAAAATTTTGGTTGATCTGGAAAAAAAAAATAAAAAAATTGTGATTTGATTTTCAATGGTGAGCTTAAAATTTTGAATACATGATCTAATGATAGAGTTTTTAAGTTTGGTTACTTACTTTAGGCAATATATATATAAACAAACAAAAACAAAATGAAAAACAAACAAAGAAATAATAAGGATATGATGTGGGGTGCTTCCCATGAGCGCTAAGTTTAACATCTTCAGTTAGACTGTTGCCCTCCTCTTAATGTTGTCTAGAAGAAGATGCCCCAGGAGCAGGTGCCAATCGTGCTAAAATGGACCGTAGTAGTTCTTCTTGTGTCTATAATCTTTGGTCGGCTAAGAACTTGTCCTCCTGGGCTTCCATTCTTTGATCATCCAGCTCAAATCACAGGAACGATAACTTGTCACAAATGAATTGATAGTGTGAAATGCTCATGGTGACGGTCTCCTCCTCCTTTTCCGCCTCCTACTCCACTTCAGACTCATCCATGTCCATATGCTCCTCCTCTTCTACCCTCTCTGCCTCAGCTGCTAGCGCCCTTGGCATGTGTGAGTAGCTTTGGTTCCACTGGATTCTGCCAAATTGTGGGTATTCTTTGATAGGTCCATTTGTTGGGGTGCCTTTAATGCCCTTTTTCCGAAGTATATGAGTGCGTAAAAATGGAAAAGGTAACTCCCATGTGTTGGTATTGTTTGCTCCTCCTACATGCACTCCTTCCCAAAACTTGTGCATCTGGCTCCAAATGATATCCGGAATGGAGTACCAATAGTCTCCATGAAAGGCATAGAGTGTAGTGAGAAAGTGGCCTAGTCACTGAGTCTTGTGGCCCAAGGGACACACATTACGATGCAGGATGAATTCCACTAGCCAAAGTTGTGGAGGAAGCTTGGCCTTGCTACCACAGTTTCGGTGCCTATCGCCATAATGTCCCTCACACATGTCTTCAACAATATCCGCAACAATGAGTGTGGAAGGACAAGCTTCAAACTGATCTTCCGACTAGGGACACTCATCATGGCACTTAAGAGAAGCGACGATGTCTACAGTAGTTATCTTAATGTCAACGCCCTTAATGGATGAAGAGAGGACTCTTGGCTTGTTGCAGTCGTACGTGAGGTGCTCATAAAATTGTGTGATTAGGCTCTTGTAGGAGGTTGAGGTGATTGGCTTGAATAACCTCTTCAACCCACAGCGTTTGAACTCTTCGACTGCCCATTGAGTAGCTTCAAAATTTTTGAAGTCATCTTTGATTGCAAAGGAAGTCTCCAACATGAGGTCCCTCTATTCAAAAGTGGGCCGAGGTAGCTTGACCCGGACTTTGGATGTCTGAGATGATGATGCTTGAGTCCTAGGCATCTTGTACTTTGGTTCAGGACTTTTGTCGAGCACTTGGTGTGCAGTTCCAAAATCCAAGGGTGCAAAACCACTATAGAACGATACCCACCCTCTTGCAAAAATAGCAAACCAACCGCAGAAGACAAGTATACACGGACTGTATGTGTCAAAAACAAAAAAATATGGGGAAATGTGGGGAAACGTAAAAATGGGGTTTACGAAAGAAAAATGGACAAAATGGGGAAAAATAACGGTGATGAGAGTGGGTGTGTGTAGGGTAGCATTTGGGTGGTGCAGTGGTGGTGGGTGGCGATGAGAAATGGTCGGTGAGCGAGGTGGGTGGTGCTATGAGTGTTGAGAGGTCTTCACGGCCCAGGGGGAAATGCTGGGGGAAAGGGGGATTTGTGACCCAAAAAAAAAATCACGTGTGCCTTTGTTTGAGTGCGCTCGATCGTACTCGTGCAAAAGGTGTGTGTGAGTTGGGGTGGCTTGGTTGCGCAGGGGCACACAGGTGGGACTACGCTTGAGCGCACACTAGGTGCGATCGAGCGTAGTCATGCTGAATAGAAGAGTAAGTTAGGAGACCAGAAAACAAAGAAAAAGAAAAAATTAACTTATTTAAAGGAAAACAGCAAACAAACAAAATAAAATTAAAACAAAATTACTGAAACAACAACAGAAAATAAAGAAAAACTAAAAATGACAGAATTGAAAATAAAACATAAATAAAAAAGGATATGGATTTTTAGTGCACCCAGTGGCCTTAGTACCATTGATCGGAGCAGATGCGCTTGAGCTTTTGGACTGCTCTAGCACTTTTGGCAGTAGCTTCAGTGCTATTATTCTAGGGAGATGCACTTGAGTTCCACTGAATATGGATCAAGAGCTCTTGGTAATGCTGTATACTAGACAGACTAGAGTGCCAAATCTTCATCTCTTGGTCTAAAGTTCATTTCAATGTACGACTTCACTCTATGTCCATTCACCTTGAATGTCTGATTCTTCTCTGGGCTATGAACCTCCACAGCTCCATGAGGGAATACATTGGTGACAACACAAGGTCCAAACCATCTAGGCTTGAGCTTGCTAGGGAAGAGCCTTAATTTCGAATTGTAGATCAACATCTTTTGTCCCACATAAAACTCCTTCCTGACAAGCTGGTTATCATGATATGCTTTGGTTCTTTCCTTGTAGAGCTTAGCATTCTCATATGCATCACGCCTCAGCTCCTCAAGCTCATTCAGCTGTAGCTTTCTCTTGTCACTTGCTGGTTTCATATCAAAGTTGAATTTCTTGATGGCCCAGGAGGCTCTATGCTCCAACTCCACTAGTAGGTGACACGCTTTCCCAAAGACCAACCTATATGGGGACATACCAATAGGGGTTTTGTATGCAGTCCTAAAGGCCCACAATGCATCATTCAAGCATAGAGACCAATCCTTCCTGCTGATATTCACTGTCCTTTCTAGGATGCTTTTGATCTCTCTGTTGGTTATCTCTACTTGACCACTGGTTTGAGGATGATATGGAGTGCCAACCTTATGTGTGACCCCATATTTCTTTATCAAAGAAGCAAAAGGCTGGTTATTGAAGTGGCTACCTCCATCACTGATTATAGCCCTTGGAGTCCCAAACCTAGTAAATATGTTATCCTGCAAAAACTTCACAACAACTTTATGATCATTAGTTTTAGAGGGGACAACCTTGACTCATTTAGACACATAATCCACACCCACAAGAATATATAAATGACAAAATGAGTTTGAAAATGGACCCATGAAGTCAATACCCCACACATTAAAGAGCTCTACCACTTGAATATTTTACAATGGCATCTAATTTCTGGATGAATTGTTACTTGCCCTTTGGCATCTATCACAAGAACTACAAAACCCAACAGCAGCTTTAAACACATTAGGCCAATAAAAACCAGGTTGTAATATCTTAAGTGTTGTTCTCTTAGCTCCAAAGTGCTCTCCACAGGCAAGCTGATGACAATGCTGTAATATGCTCATGTGTTCCCCCTCTAAAACACACCTTCGGATGATTTGCTCAGGTAGAATTTGAAAAGATAAGGGACATCCCAATGATAATGTCTAGACATAGACATTAACCGTTTCTTTTCTTGACTAGACATACTTGGAAGAAAAACCTTAGCAGATATATAATTAACAATATCTGCATATCACGGAAGTTGGGCATCTATTGTAAATA
>NC_081545.1:16058484-16070744 GCF_901000735.1 Corylus avellana | reverse complement strand
AAAAGAAAATTTTAGATTTTGATAAAAAGAGACACATAACAGATTTTAAAAAATAATAAAAATAACAAAACTAAAGGGAAAAAATTCTAAACAAAATTTAACGCAATCCCCGACAATGGTGCCAAAAACTTGTTGTGCAAATATTCACCTAAATTAATAGGTGAATAAATGTACGTTTTACTCACAAGTACACAAGATTGAAACAATAATATAGGGTGCAAGTACGAGATCATTCCTATAAGGATTGGTATAAACTATGCTTAAAATTAATTCCGTAATTAAAACAAGGTAAAAGGTTGATTTTTGATTTAATAAAGATTAAAGGGTAGGGCTTTGATATCCACCACTAATCATACTCAAGTAATATAACAATATGCCAATGTTCGAATCATATCAAGATTACTTAATGTTTACCAACCTAAGGGCATGGGTGTCTACTCCTTAAGCTACAAAATCTCCCTAAGCAATGAATTAGTCATGGGTGTCTACTCTAATTCTTTTCTTTCTTAAAGGATTTAGCATGGGTGTCTACTAAGTTGTTCTTTGAAAAAGCAGAAATTTATGAAAATCGACAAACACATGAAGCCTAGGGCATGGGTGTTTACTCCTGGTTCCCCATGTTGATTAACCCAAAACCCCCCAATGACGAGATTCCTTGTTACTTTATTAAGCCCAGTACTCGATCATCCAAATTGACTTAAATAACTAATCCATACCACATGCATATGTTGGCCAAGAACATTCATATGAGGAATTCAATAAAGTAGGGAATAATCAAGCTAAGCATCACAATATGATTATCACAAAGGTGCCAATATTGAAATATTAAAGACACATGATTAAAAATCTTCATGAGAAAAAAAAAAAAAAAAAAGAATAAACTCAAAAAAGGCTTCCTTGAAGAGCCCCAAATTCTTCTCCTAGAGCTTGTGTTGAAATTCTATGTTTAGAGGCCCATTTATAGATATTAGGGGAACCCTAGAGCCTATAAAAACCCTAGAAATCGTAAATTGTAACCTAAAGGTCTTTCCAAAATAGAGCCAGCTGCTGCACTGTGCTCCTGCGCATGGGTGCACTCGATCGCAAGGTTGGGCGCTCAATCGCAGTTGTGCGATTGATCTTTTGTGGTGGGCGCTTGAGCGCTGATGTGGTCGAGCCTTGTTCTTGCGCGCGATCGCATGCTATGCTCGCTCCTTGGCTTGGGCACTCAATCGTATGCTTCAGCTTTTCCCAAATTGCCCTTTATGCTCAAACTTTCCGAAAATGCTCCATTTTCTTGCATGACCTACAAAAACACGGAAAAAAACAAAAAGGAAATAAAATATCGCAAAATATCAAGACTAAGAAATTAACAAGTGTAAATTAAGGGATTGGTAACTTTCCTCTTGGGAAATGGAGACGCATTTGCGTGGAGCCATGAAGATATGCGAGGGATGAATTTGTGGGTCATAGTGCATCGGCTTAACGCAGATCCCAATCATAAACTGATTATACGGAAGAGGAGTGTTAAATGCTAAAATATTCATATTTTTATCCCTTAACTTACATGTTTTAATCCTTTAGTTTTAGTTAATTTATGCCATTTTAGTTCTTTTATGTGTTTTCCTTGTTTTTATAGGTCCTTGGAAGAAAATGAAGCAATTTCAGAAGTCTTGAGCATAAAAGAGCTGTTTTGGGAATATTGGAGGCTCTGGTAGTGCGATCGATTGCTGGGGAGTTGCAATCAAGCGCACTACAGGCGAAGACCAGGAGCACAAGGCACCTGCGATCAAGCGCCCAGCACAAAGAGGATCGATCGCAGACCTGCGATCTATCGCACACGGGCTGTGATCGAGCGCACCCGTGTGTGATGAACAAGTCAGTCGCCAGCCTTGGTATGGATAGTGCAATTTCTAGGGTTTTGTCACTTAGTGCGAGCTAGGGCTCAAACCCTACAATTTTTAGGGTTTCTAGAGTATTCCTAAGGCCTATAAATAGACCCTTAAACCTCTAGAATAGACACACAATTTCTAAGGAGAAGAATTTGAGCCCTTCAAGTTCAAGTTTCGGGTTTATTCTTTTCCTTTCTTTCATTTTATTTCATGAAGATGTTTAACATCAAACTTATATATAACTAATTTATTTAGTACGGCTAGATTGAAGCCCTAGTTGTGTTTAGTTAATATTCAATATTGGCGCCTTTGTGATGATCATGTTGTGATATTTAACTTGATTAATTCCTGCTTTCAAGAATTCCTTGTACTTGATCAACATATGCATGTGGTATGGACTAGTTAGTTAAATGAATTTGGATGACCGAGTCATAGGCTTAAGAAAAGTAACAAAAGAAATCCACACCGGATTCTTGGGTTAATCAACATAGGTTGACAAACATTAGATATACATAACATGATCAAAACATTGGCATATTGATATATTATCTAAATATAATTAGTGGTGGATATCAAAGCCCTACCTTTTTATTATTATCAAATCAAAATTCAATCTTTGTTTTGTGTAACTTAAGGAATTTATTATAAGCAAAATTTAATAATCTTCGTGGGAATGACCCCGTACTTGCATCATATACTACTATGTTGACCTCATGCACTTGCGGGTAAAACATACAATTATTTGCCTATTAATTTATGTAGATATTTGTAACAACAAGTTTTTGAGATCCTACGCTCCCGAGAAAAGCCAGGCAGTAGAAGTTGAAGTGAAGAAGCTCCAGGATGCTGGATTCATCAGAGAAGTCTTTTACCCGACATGGATATCCAATGTTGTGAAGAAGTCGAACGGGAAATGGAGGATGTGTGTCGATTTCACGGACCTCAATAAAGCATGCTGAAGGACAGTTATGTTCAGTGCCAAAATATTCATATTTTAGCCCTTAAACTTATATGTGTTAATTCCTTGGTGTTGTTAGGTTGTGCTATTTTACTTCCTTTTTATATTTTCTTTGTTTTATAGGTTTTTGGAAGAAAATAAAGCATTCTTAGAAGTATCGGACTTAAAGGATAAAATTGGGAAAAAGCTAGAAGACTTGAAGCAAGGAAAAGGATTTTGGTAGTGCGATCGATCGTAGGTCCCGTGTGATTGAGCGCACTTCCAGAGAGGTCCAGACGTGAAGAGCGAGGCGTGCGCTCGTGCGCACAAGAGAAGACTCGATCGCATTGCGATCGAGTGCAGAAGACATATGATCGATCGCAGAGATGTGATCGAGCGCACACGGGCTGTGATCAAGTGCACCTGTGCGTTGGAGAATTCCAAAAGCTGCGGCCAGACTCCCTTTGCTTTCCATATTAGGGTTTTTCTAGTCCTAGTTGCACTAGGACTAAACCCTACGAGGTTTCTAGGTTTTCTAGAGTATTCCTAAGCCTATAAATAGACCTCTAAACCTTGAGAATAATCATCCTGGAATAGACACAACTTTGGGAAGAGGAATTGAGGCTACTTCTAAGAGCGGTTTTTGGTTCTTTCTTTCCCTTTTCTTTTTAATTTTATTTTAATTATGTGTAACTAACTCTTAAGGAGGGTTAGATTGAAGCCCTAATTATATTTATTTAATATTTCAATATTGGCACCTTTGTGATAATCATATTGTGTTGCTTAACTTGATTAATTCCTGTTTTTTTGAATTCCTCATATGTATGTGATTGGCCATTATATGCATGTGATATAGATTAGTTAATTAAATCAATTTGGATGATCGAGTCTTGGGTTTAATAGGAGTAACGAAAGAAATCCACACTGGGTTCTTGGGTTAATCAATATGGGGAATTAGGAGCAGACACCCATGCCCTAGGCCTCATGTATTTATTGATTTCCACCGATTTATGCTTTCTTAAAGAACAACTGAGTAGACACCCATGCTAAATCCTTTAAGAAAGAAAAGTATTAGAGTAGACACCCATGCTGAATTCCTTGCTTAGGGAAATCAATAGCTTAAGGAGTAGACACCCATACCCTTATGTTGGCAAACATTAAGTACTCATAATCTGATTGGATCATTGGCATATTGTTATATTATCTAAGTATGATTAGTGGTGGATATCAAAGCCCTACCTTTACCTTATCTTTATCTTTATTTCTTTTTCTTAGTATCAATATCAATCTCGTGACAATTTTAGTATTTTAATTACTTCTAAAACAAAATCAAAAATTTCCGTGGGATCGATCTCGTACTTGCTGCACTATACTATCATTTGATCTGGTGCACTTGCGAGTAAAACGTACAATTATTTGCTTATTAATTTAGGTAGATATTTGCACAACAAGTTACCCGCTTCCGCGCATAGACGTCCTGGTAGATTCCACATCCGGGCATGAATTACTGAGTTTCAGGGACGCCTTTTCCGGTTACAATTAGATATCCATGTACTAAGAGGACCAAGAAAAGATTTCTTTCAGAACTGCCAGCGATTTATACTGTTACAAGGTTATGCCCTTTGGGTTGAAAAATGCCGGGGCAATATATCAGGGGCTTGTGAACAAAATGTTCGAACACCAGATCGGGAGGAACATGGAGGTTTGTGTTGATGACATGTTAGTGAAGAGCATACAAGCCATCAATTACATCCAGGACTTGGATGAAGCATTCCAGACGTTGAGGAGATACGACATGAAGCTCAACCCAGAGAAGTGTACATTTGGAGTCTCCTCGGAAAAATTCCTTAGATTCTTGGTCTCCCAGAGAGAGATTGAAGCTAATCCAGGGAAGATCAAGGTGGTTCTTGAAATTAAGGCCCCAAAAACATAAAGCAGCTGCAACAGCTCACAAAAAGGATCACGGTTTGGAACAAGTTCATCTCTTGGTCCACAGACAAATGTCTGTCATTCTTCAACATTCTAAGGAAGGCCTTTGTTTGGAACGAAGAGTGTGACAAAGCCTTCCAGGAGTTGAAAGAGTATCTCGTGAGCCCGCCAACTACTCAGCATGTCAACTCCGAGGGCGGACTCCTTTTCCTGTACTTGGTAGTGTCTTCGTTTGCCGTAAGCTCATCACTGATATAGGAGGATCAAGGAGTTCAAAGACTAGTCTACTTCACCAGCTGGGCCCTGCACGGAGTGGAAGAGAGATACTCACGGATAGAGAAGCTAGCATTTGTGCTATTGATGTCAGCGAGAAGACTAAGGCCTTACTTCCAAGCCCATACAATCAAGGTCTTAACCGAATATCCTTTGAATAAAATCTTATAGAAGCCTGATATCTTTGGAAGACTAGTCAACTGGGTGATCGAACTCGGAGAGTTCGATATCGAGTATCATCCGAGAGTATCAATAAAAGGGCAAGTGTTGGTAGACTTTGTAGTAGAGTTCTACAACTTTCCGGAAGAAGAGACGATTCCACCAAAGAAGCTTGGGTAGCCCATGTAGACAGCTCATCAACAGGGAAGAAAAGCGGAGTTGGTATGGTGCTGACCAACCCAGAAGGTGAGGTGTTTGAATCGGCAATCTGATTGACTTTCACCACCACCCACAATGAGGTCGAGTATGAAGTAGTAATAGTCGGCATGAAGATAGCCTAGGAGATGGGGGCCAAAAGCCTCTAGATAAAGAGTGATTCTTAAATTGTCACAGGCCACATAAGCAGGGAATACGAGGCATGAGGCAAAAAGATGAAGCAATACCTGGCCAAGGTGCAACAGCTGAAGGAAGCCTTCGACCATACGGTGATCACTAGGATACCTTGGGAAGATAACACTCGGGCGGATGCATTGGCTCGACTTGGATTTGGGACAGACAAGGAAATTGAAGCTTCTAAATAGATAGTCCGGGACCTAATTGAATCCTCAATAACAAAAAAAGATGTAGTCGCCAGCATTGAAGAAAATCCAGACGAATTGGGATGGATGAACAAATTTATCGACTACTTAACAGAAGGAAAGCTCCTTAACGACAAGAAGGTAGCTCGTAAGCTGCGAATGAGATCAGCCAGGTACACCCTGATTGAAAATTTTCTGTACAAACAAGGCTACACTTTACCTTTGCTGAAGTGCGTATCCGGTCAAGAAGCAAAATACGTATTGCAGGAAATATATAAGGGAATGTGCAGAAGTCATTTCGGGAGCCAAATGCTAGCTCATAAGGCGGTGAGAGCCTTGTATTTCTGGCCAGGGATGAATAAGGATTATAGCGAGATAGTAAAGCATTGCGACAAATGCCAGAGGTTCGACAAGGCCACCATCAACCCTCTAGCCACTATCACAATCGGGAATATCAAAAGCTTCCTTTGGAAGTTGGTGGTCTGTCGTTATGGGATTCCACATGCTTTCGTGATTGATAACGGGAAGCAGTTCGGTTGTGAGCCATTCCGAGCATGGTGCAAGAAGTTGCACATCCCGAACTACTTTTCATCACCGGGACATCCTTAGGCAACCGGGCAAGTCAAGGCAACCAACAAAACTCTGATGAAGCTAGAAGACAGGAAGGGAGCTTGGGTGGGGTTTCTCCTAGAAGTATTGTGGTCATACAAAACCACTGAGAGAACACCTACGGGTGAGACCCCTTTTGCCTTAGCATTCGGAACCAAGGCTGTTATTCCTGTAGAAGTCGGCTCTGTTAGTTTCTGGGTTCAAAACTATAGCCTGGGGCTAAATGATGAAGGCATGAAGTTAAACCTGGATATGCTATAAGAAAAATGGGACATAGCCAGAGTCACTATGGCCGCTTACCAGCATAGCATGGCGAAGCACTTCAACAAGAAAGTCAAGCATCGGGAGTTCAAGGATGGAGACTAGGTACTTTGGAAAGTCACCATCGCCACGAGGAACCCAGTGGAAGGAAAACTGAGACCAACATGGGAAGGACCCTACAGAATTATGCGGAGCAATCGACAAGGAGCATACTACTTGCAAGCAAAGGACGAAAGGCCCCTTTGAAGACCTTAGAACGCCGAGCACTTGAAGAAGTACTATCAATGATCCTTGGGACAACCAAACTACCGGGATCTCTTATTTATATTTCTACTTTTGAACAATTTAATTTTCGTATTGCCATTTAAATTCTCAGTTTCTTTTTGCATTATTTATTCAATAAATTTGGACACTGCATTTATATCCCAGTCAAGTATAATTTCATATTGACTTTGGCATCAGAGTGACCCCAATCAATTGATCGCCGGACCACTCATGCTAGTTCCCTCTTGCAGAGACAAAGGTGGGAAAACTCCCCAGAATTACAAAGGGCACATTCAAGAGTAGAAGAATTCAAAGGTAAACTGGGCAGACAGTGAAAACCAAATGATTGACTTCCTAAAAAACCAATTCCGAAAGAAGGGTCGAATCTTACCCTCAATTTTTCCTAAGTCTATTCTCGATTCTCAGTTCTCAATTCTCGGTTTTTGATTCTCAATTCTCAGTTCTCAGTTTTCAGTTCTTGGTTCTCGATTCTCAATTCTCAGCTCTCAGGTCTCAATTCTTGGTTCTTAGTTCTCAGTTCTCGGTTCTCGGTTCTTAGTTCTTGGTTCTCGGTTCTCAGTTCTCAGCTCTCAGTTCTCGGTTCTTAGTTCTCAGTTATTGGTTCTCTGTTCTCGGTTCTCAAAGAAGTTCAACCTTCTACGCCAGGTAGACACGGAGAACCGAGCACTTGGCTTCCTCAAAAACCAAGTCCTAAAAAAGGGTCGAATTTTGCCCTAAGTTTTTTTTCCTAAGTCCATTCTCAGTCCTCAGAGGGTTGGAAATTTCCCTCGGGTTTTTCTAAGTTCATTCTCAGAAAAGTCAGAATTATTTGCAGTTCTCAACATTCAATTATCAAAGATAAACACAAGCATTCAGGAAAGATGAAGACAAAACAAATTTCATTGAAACGGGGAAAATAGAACATTACAAAAGAATTATCTTTGGATAGCTTAGCAAAACAAAATACAAAGCTATTCCCCCAAAGCCCGGGCCTTCCATTTGGCACATAGCCACCAATACTTATCCAGCTTCCTATCTGACTCAGTAAGCGTAAAGTTCACTTTAGTGAAATTATTGCTACATCGTGAGTTATCCTCACAAAGGCGATCAATCTGACCCTCAAGCTGAACGATGTGCTCATCCCTCAGAGCAACCTGAAGGGTGAGTTCATGCACTTGCCTCGCACTAATGGCAAGGATTTGTTCCCGGACCTACAACATGGACTTCACCCTGTCAAGCTTCGGATCGTATCTGTTAAAGATCCCCATAAAATGAGAGCGTGGGGAGGGACCATCACTGGAGGAATCTGACCCGATAACACTACAAGAGCCGTTATTGGAGTGAATTGGAGAACCAGAGGCAGAACGAGAAGAACACATGCTGATCAAAGTTTCTCAAAAATATTTCGAATGATTTTAAGGGCAAACCATAAGATGATATTTATAAGAGAAACTTTCTCAGAAACACAAAAGCTGGCAATAATGAGCCATGCACTCAAACAAACAAGGAAACACCAAGTGTCGCAAACAGCGGGCATGCAAGGATGCATTGAAAAGAGGTGCCACAATTAATCCAAAAACGGCTCTTGAATGGGGACAGGAACAGTCCTTTGAGATTCTCTAAGACCAATCGACGGCTCCTTAAATAATAACGCATCATTTCCCAAAGAGAATAAGTCGTCGATTTCAATTCCAAAGCTCACCCTCGGATCTTCGAATGGAGGGGGTTATCATCAAAAACCCCGGGATCTCTCACTTTCAATTCAAAAACCGAGGACAAGTCACCTTTCCTCGAATCTTCAAATGGAGGGGGTTATCATAAAAAACCCCGGGATCTCTCAGTTTCAATTCAAAAACCAAGGACAAGTCACCTTGCCTCTGATCATCGAATGAAGGGGGTTATCATAAAAAACCCTAGGATCTCTTAGTTTCAATTCAAAAACCGAGGACAAGTCACCTTGCCTCGGATCTTTGAATTGAGGGGTTATCATCAAAAACCCCGAGATCTCTCGGTTTCAGTTCAAAAACCGAGGACAAGTCACCTTGCCTTGGATCTTCTAATGGAGGGGGTTATCATCAAAAACCCTGGGATTTCTTAGTTTTAATTCAAAAACCGAGGACAAGTCACCTTGCCTTGGATCTTTGAATGCAGGGGGTTATCATCAAAAGCCCCGGGATCTCTCACTGTCAATTCAAAAACCAAGGACAAGTCACCTTTCCTCGGATCTTCAAATGGAGGGGGTTATCATCAAAAACCTAGGGATCTTTGAGTTTCAATTCAAAAACCGAGGACAAGCCACCTTGCCTAGGATCTTCAAATGGAGGGGGTTATCATTAAAAACCCCGGGATCTCTCAGTTTCAATCCAAAAACCAAGGACAAGTCACCTTACGGTCCTTGCCTCTGATCATCGAATGGAGGGGGTTATCATCAAAAACCCCAGGATCTCCCAGTTTCAATTCAAAAACTGAGGACAAGTCACTTTGCCTCGAATCTTCGAATTGAGGGGTTATCATCAAAAACCCCGAGATCTCTCGGTTTCAATTCAGAAACCGAGGACAAGTCACCTTGCCTTGGATCTTCGAAGGGAGGGGGTTATCATCAAAAATCCTAGGATCTCTTAGTTTTAATTCAAAAACCGAGGACAAGTCACCTTGCCTTGGATCTTTGAATGCAGGGGGTTATCATAAAAAAACCCCAGGATCTCTCAGTTTCAATTCAAAAACCGAGGACAAGTCACCTTGCCTCAGATCTTCGAATGGAGGGGCTTATTAATGTATTAACACACAACTATCGCACAATACCACAATTCTCTGAAATCAATTCTTTGGAAGTCAAAAAGAAAATCAAATTTCATTAAGGAAATAGCAAGGTATTACAAAATAAATTGCTCCTAGGCAGCTTAGCAAAAATACAACACTATTTTCCTGATGCCCGATTGCATAGCCTCTGGTACTTCTCCAGTTTTTGACTTGCCATAGTGTACAGTTCAGTCACCTTTGCAAAATTCTCAGCACAGTGCAAGTTATCCGCCCTGACACTCTCTTGCTGGTCCACTAGCCCAGTAATGCGTTCATCCCTGAGAGCAATCCCAGTGGTGAGCATCTGGTTTTCGCTTAAGGCATGCAAGGGACTGCTCTCGAGACATTAGAAAGGACCGCACCCTGTCAAGATTAGGGTTGTATCGATTGAAAACGCCAACAAAGCGCGGCCACATAGGAGGACCAGACTCACCCCTACGGCGAGGGTGAAGTTCACATGAAGTGTTAGAGCCTATGACACTGCAAGAATTAGAATCAATATCTGAAGAAGATGAAGACTTAGGAGAAGGACCAACAGAACTTGACGTGTTTAGAAGGAAAGGTTTCGAAAAGGTGTTTGAATAATTTCAGAAGAGAAAGGAGTAGTTATAGATAAAACTCCCTCATTGATACAAAATGAACCTCACACGAGAACCATCTCGGAAATGATAAGTCTCACTCAGCATCAAAGCAAGATACAACACACGCATGCACATCCACCTCGGAAAGGAGCATTGCATTTAAGGCGCATCAAAGCACCATCTTCTCCAATATGACAAGGAAAAGACAGTCGATTGAACTTTTCGACAGAAAGAAATCATGACTCACAAAGCCCAGTACTCAGTCTCGGATGTTTGAATGGAGGGGGTTGTCACTAAACTCCCGATCACCATTCATTTTCTAAATTCAAAATTTGAGGCCAAGTTACCTTGCCTCGAGTGTTTAAACAGTGGGGGTGGGAAATATACGCATTATATCCACTCATGAGGCAAACAACAAATTTTTCAAACAAAATTCAGTTTCATTAAAAATTCAAAGGCATTACAAAGAAGAGGAGTGTGTGGTGTCACCCTCCTAAACATCATCATCATCTTCTTCATCTTTGGAAGGACCCTCGAAATCCAAAGGAATCTTTGGCAGCTTAAAAGAAGGAGGTCGACCGTCAAAAGGATTGATCTTGGGAACATCAAGAGTTAATTCCTGGCTAATCAAAGACATTTGATCAATCACAGATAGAGGAAACAGAAGGTATGTCGGACTTACACTCTTTAGATCCACCTTGTACTAGTCGGGATTGGTAAGCAATTCCCGCATGTTTTCAAATCCCCATTTGAATGCATGGACCCGCAAGTTGTCCCAAATCCAGGGGAAGGTTGACAGCTGCGTCAAAGCCCTTGAGGTTGTAGCCTTCCAAAGCTGGTATTTTGTTCGCAATATCTCGCATTCCTTATTGGAATCTTCAATCGCCAGCTCAGTGATGGCCAGTGATCCCCTAGCCCACTTCTCTCCCTCCTCCGCTTTGATCATTTGTGCTTGCAATCCTCCGAAGTTTTTAGAGAGTCCTGCAGGGCTTTCTGGGAGTCTTCGAAGGCTTTCTGCATACCCTCATAGGCCTTCTGAGCGTCTTCAAGGGCTTTTTGAGCATCCTTCAACTTATGAGACTCCTCGGTGGCTTGAGTAGCTAGCAACCGGTTGTTCCCCTCACTTGCCGCCAGAAGAGATTCAGCACTCACAACCTCCCAACGACTCAAAAGTAGCTCCCAGTTCTAGTCCACCACCATTTTTTTCAAACTGTCCATGTTAAAAGTAACACCTTTCAACCAAGACACTTCAGCGTTCAGACGCTCGACCATTGTAGTGACCCAAATAATTAACTAAGCTTAGGTAGCTTAGTTAGGGGTTAAATTGGGCTTTGGATCACTAAGGACACTAAAAGGGTAATTTGGACTTTCAGACCGGACGTACGCTTCTGTTTGTAGTTCGGACTTATGGGGGGGACCACTATACATACGCTTTGCAAATAGTACACAGACATACGCGGGACCACACGGACATATGCTACTTTTTGGAATACCCTTTGGATAATACATCAACGTACGAGGCAGCCTTTGGACCACAGTAGAAATAGTATCGGATGTACGCTAGGGTTAGCGGACGTCCGCTGCTTTTTTGGAGAGTTGGTAGAGCCCCTCTGCTATAAATACCCCTTACCCCCTTCCCCCTTCAGTTTTCCACACCTCTTTCTCACCCCCAGGCTGCCAGAAACCCTTTTGTGAGTGTTTTGTGAGATTGTGAGCGTTTGGTGCTAACGGAAGGGAAGTTCTTGAAGTTTCGCTTCAAGGAGGTAAAGCTCTTAAGCCTAGCTCGTTTTTACATCGTTATGCTGCTTAAACGTTGTCTTAGTTGTTGTTTGAGTTGTTAGTTTAGCTTTAGCTTTAGTTATACTTTAAATCTTGTTAGAATAGCGTTGTCTTGACTTAGCATGATTACATTTGCTTGAAGATGTTGTTTTGAGTTAGGAGACCTTAGGAAGCCCTTTGATAGCCTTAGAATTCGGGTCTGGAGAATACGAGGACAAGT
>NC_081545.1:16057067-16058384 GCF_901000735.1 Corylus avellana | reverse complement strand
AAGACTCGGAGAGATCATCGTGAAGGAAAGATAATATCAAAAGGAGAGTCCGAATCCGGGTAAACTTGTTAGCCTATTTATAGATCAGATTCCAGGTATCAAAATTACGCTTAATCATATTAGCGCTTACACACCATTTTCTCAGAGATCTTACTTGAGCATCGGAGGGAGATCACACTCAACACAAGGCGCTTTCTCTTCGTGTTCACTTTGTCTTATTTCAGGATCAACATCAAGGACGTGTTCATACCGTGTTGGAAACTATTCTAACATATTACATATAGACTTGAAATTAAATTATTTTTTATTTAAGTTAATTTATTTAATTAAATCTTAATAGTATTAAATTAACAAACAATTTGAATGAATTTACCAAAAAAAAAAAAAAAAAAAATTAACGAATCAATCTTCCAAACATTCAATGCTTTGCTCCACTACAGCCATAGGAGTAGTGATATTTGGCCCACCGGCGTGCTTGAACAGTAACCTCACTGGTGTTAAAATATTATAAAATATTATTAAAATAATATTTAAACAGTAAAAATAAAATAAAATAATATTTTAACACCGGCATGCTTGAACAGTAAGCATGCCGGTGGGCCAAATATCACTACTTCAGCCATAGACATAAGATAGATGTATCCGGTTCAGGTCACGTACGTTCTTGTTGCTTATATAAAGTTTATAAACTATAATTTTTCCCAAATATTAGAATTCTAGCCATTGCTGGTGTACAAGCAGTCTAATTGTTTTATTATAATGGGGTGCAGGGGAGATGTTGGTCGGACCAGCAAAGGCTCTTTTTATGGGTGAAATATCAACGGGGCTGGACAGTTACGTTGTAGCACTTTCCAGATATGCAAGTTCATTAGGCAAATGGTTCATATGACGGAAGTGACGATGATCATTTCTCTTCTGCAGCCAGCACCAGAGACATTTGATCTCTTTGATGACCTTATCCTACTTTCAGATGGTCAGGTTGTGTACCAAGGTCCAAGAGAAAATGTCCTCGATTTCTTTGAGTACATGGGTTTCAAAGGTTGCTGACTTCTTGCAAGAAGTAACCTCCAAGAAGGATCAAGAACAATTTTGGTTCGAGAAGAACCAACCTCACAGATACATCTCTGTTCCCGATTTTGCACAGGCCTTTAGCTCTTTCCACATTGGCCAATAGCTTGCAGCTGATCTCCTTATGACAGATCTAGAACCCACCCAGCTGCTCTGGTGACGCACAAGTATGGTATTTCAAATATGGAACTATACAAGGGAGTGGCTGCTAATGAAGCGTAATTCTTTTGTGTATACATTCAAGTCTAC
>NC_081545.1:16045269-16056967 GCF_901000735.1 Corylus avellana | reverse complement strand
TTCTCATCTTCCCAATATGAGATCGGGGTGTTACACCGGCCTTGAGAACCCGCAATGGCCAAAATGGGGGTAGCTGGCCACCCCATGCAATTTTTAATTTTTTTTTAGGTTTATTATTATTTTATTATTTTGTATTATTATTATTATTTTAATTTTTAGGACATGTGGCATATTTTGTAAGTGACACGTAGCATATCGTTAATTTTCTCTCACGGAAACTAACGGAAGTATTGATTTTGTCTTTTCCCATAGGTCAGGTACCATTTTTGACTGTTTTGGAGACCTAAGGAAAAAAAAAAAAAAGTGCAAACCGAAGTACTAAAAAAGTACTTAACCCTAATTTTTATATTTTGAACGTTTAGAATAACTTCTTTACGATGCATGCGTGTGGACATTAGGACATGTGTAGCATCATTAGCATTGAATGTTAAAGCAATCCATATCTAATGCAAATGATCCAATTGGCAACTAGAGATCAAAATTTATTGTTGTCCCTTTAATTTCTGATTGGAATTTTGGCTCTCAAGGCCCAAAAAATCTCTACCCACAACGTAATTGAATATTATTGTTATTTTCATTATCTCCATTTTTCCCAAGAATAGAACGTCTAAAGTTAGGAAATGGGTTTTGTTTAAGAATGTTTTTCCCTTATTTAATGCTTATTTACTATAATTAGAGGCCTTAATTAAAGAATATTGACTATAATTAGGCCTTAATTAAATATCTGAAATCCAATCTCATAATATAAAATGAAGGGTTAAATACCCTTTTAGTATATGAGTTTTAATGTATTTTATTTTTTTTCTACATGGGTTTTTTGTATCATATGTTACATGTATTATGGGTAAATACGGAGTTAGTACATCCGTCTATGTTTAGTTTTTTTATTAGGGCATAGGACAACGGCTTGCTTAGTTTTTTATTGGGCTGATCGACATAGCGATCCATTAGTTTTTTTTCACGGAATATAGACGGAGGTACTAACTCCGTATTTAGCCATAAGACATATACCATTTATGATACAAAATGAAACCTAGGTGAAAAAAAAAAAAAAAATGTTAAAACCAAAGTATTAAAAGAGTATTTAACCTTAAAATTAAATATCATAATATATATTAACAATGAATATGTGCATGTTCACATTTTTTATTATTTTTTATTTTTATGTGTATTAGTGCATTAAATGTGTTGTCCAAGAAACCCTAATTTGGGATTGATCTCTTTTGAGCATTATCAAATCCTAGAAGTTAATTTGGGATTTAACTTGATGCAATGTTTTGTTATATGGGGTTTATCAAATTTGTTATGAATAATATATTGTAACACTAATTAATTAAGCCTGAATAAGCAGGTGATCATGGTGGTTCTTGAAAGCCACATCAAAACCCTGTAACTCCACATTCGCTTTCCATGTCTCATACTCCAACAAGGTCCGCAACACCGTGTTTCCATGACTGTTGACCACAATCCTAGACCCTTTTCCCAGCACAGCCCATACGGCGTCCTCTTTGTCGTAGCTAAGCAGCTTCTTTACCCCAAGTGTCACGGGGTCGACGTCGTCGTCAGCCTTGCCTAGTTGCTTCTTCGACAACAGCATGTTCTCAAGGCGGTTCCAGAAGAACAACATTTGTAATTGCTCTTCCCAAGAACTTAGCTTCTCCAACTTGATTGTTGCTATGACTTTCTCCCATTCCCTGCTCCTTCCCACATAGAACATCTCTAAGGGTATGCGCGCGGCCAGTGCAACTGCGCGTGCTGAGTGTGTAAATCTTCGAATCCACTCGATGTCGTTCCCTCCATACAAGAAAATGTATTTTCCTTCGTTAACCTATCAAACAGAAACAGACACAAATCCCAACTATTATTAATTAATATATAATATAAGTAGATAGATAAGGGTTTAACAATTTTTATATATAATTAATCTATTCCATTCCAGGAATAGACCCCGGTAATGGAATGACTAAATCTCTAGAATAGAATGACTATTTCTATGAGATAATCATTTTTTTGTTTGGTAGGGGTCTATTCCTGATAATAATTTTTTTTTTTTTTTGAAGAATATTCCTTAGAATAGTTATTCTCATGAAAATTATTAATTTCATATACACATGAATAGCTATTTCACTCAAAAATGAGTGGGATAACTATTCTTATGAAATGAAATAGATTTTTCAAAAAAACCCTTATTATTTTTTATTTTATTTTAACCCCCTAAAATTTGTTTTTTATTTAAAAAAAAAAAAAAAAGAAGAAGAAGGAAAACCTAGAATTTATAAGGGGTGACCGGCCACCCACTAGCAGGACCTAGTCCACCCCCGGAGCACCTTGGGGTGGACCCCCGAGGTGCCCCTTGCAATTCTAGGTTTCCCTTTTTTTCTTTTTAATATGAGTGTAATTTTTTTTTTTTTAATATGAGTTTTTTTTTTTTTTTTTTTTTTTTTTTTTTTTTTTTTTTCATGAAGTGTGGGATTGTTGGTAGTTTTGGTTTAACTTCAATTAGAATACATATGTTATTAATAAACTAAGGAATAGGAATGACTATTTCATTCCACTTTCCTTTTTTTTTTTTTTTCTAGTAATAACTATTCATTTTCCTAATGAAATACTCAATCCGCGAACCAAATGAGCCATACTTTTTTATAACAATTAGAATAGGTACAAATTAAATATTAAATCTAGGTATATACAACTCTCAATAACTTATACCCTCGATTTTGGTGCCTTTAGTGAGCCTTCTTTATTTCTTTATCTTAAAAAAAAAAAAAAAAAAAACAAACACAAGATTTTTTAAGACTTAGACTTAGACCATAACTCAGATAACGATTTATTTTTTTTTAAGAAAAAAAATATTATTTTTTTCCCTTTCCATATCGATCTTTACCGGCCTGATAGAGATTGAATAAAACAAGTTATTTGTCTTGCCTTTGTAATTTTGAAAATAAACATCTAAATATCCATCAAAAGTAAGTAAATAGATCCGAAACATATAAAATGCAGTTAATCCTGTTGTGAAAAAAAGCTATTATTGCAAGCTTATATGCGTACTAACCCAGTTGTGCATTGTTGGGTCCAATTCAGACGGGAATAGAAGCTCAAGCCTCCAAGTCTCTTCCCTCCAGAGCGCTTCTTCTCTCGAACTAGTTAAAGGAAAGGCATTGTGTAACCAAATCAACATCATGCGAATTGCATTGGGGGACACCACCTTTCCTTGAGGGTCCAACACCACAACGATAGGCTTATTCCTGAAGTGCCACTTCTCCTTGATGAACTTGACCGATGCGTTTCCTATCAAGGAAGGGTGTTGCACCGCGTAATATTTCATTGTAGATTGCAGTCTCTCAAATTGTCTTTGCATGGGATCAGTCCACTCGATCGAACGGTCCACAACCGGTATCCACACAAACTCATATTGACCTTTTAGCGTCGTTCGTTCGAGACTGTACTCATAAATCTCTTGAAGAAGTTCAAGCTCATTATATTCCGAGATGTCCAGGCCTGAAATGACCAATAGCACGTTTTTCCTCCTAAGAACGTCAAGGTTAACCTGGTTTTTCCAAACAATTACAAAAATTCAGAAACTTGTATATTTTCTGGCAACTTAAATTAAATCTTCAAGCAACGCTAATGGAAGTACGTATGTGTTGGGAAGAGAGCCAACATACCAATTGCTTGGTGGAACGGTCAACAAGCGGCTGCAGATAATCCCTAGGGTTAATCAGGGCCTTGAGAACCCTCATGTTATCAATGTGGATCATCTCGAAGACCAGTTTGTTAAGCGTCTGATAAGCTTCCTCATCCCTCTTCTCCTCTGCATCGAAATGAAAATATTGATGCTTCTTGTTTTATGGCATTAATGGTTTGTAACACATTTACGTACCTATGTATTGGTGGCACATTTCCAGCTGCTTCTCAAGAAGGTCATGTATGTCTTTGAGCTTGTGAGCCAGGGTGGATAAGTCCCCTGCTTCTGTGGTGGATATCACAAACCTGCAGCAATGGTATATAAATGTCTTTAATAAATAATTTTGGTTAGCTTCGTTGTAAATTAATTACCAAGTATAACATTTCAGGAACTGTTTAATAAACATTTATATAATATTTAGGATTGGATGGAGGGAAAAACATACTCGTAACCAGTGAAGCTAGTAATCTTGGTTGCGCAGGCCACGATGCTCCTGATGGTCCAATACACAGCAGCTGGAATATTGCCGGAGGATAATGCAGGTACATCCGGTGTGATATACATGGATGGAAGTTGTTTAAACTCAACTACACACTGGGTTACTTCCAATATCGCCTTGATTAGATCATTAAGTGCATCGAAACTGGGTTTCAGTTCGCTTGCCTGCTCAGTTATGACATTTTGTATAGGTAGGTGCGGCACTACTGATTTGACAAGTTGGTTCGTTGAGTAAATCTGGGTAAGGATCCAGAATTCTCCATAGTGCAAAGCAAAAGCCGTTAGGGCCAGCATCAACTTAGCATCCCATACATAGTTTGTTAGCATGTTAAATATCGACAGTGTGGTTTGGTGTGCATCGGTTCCACTTCCACTCACAGCGCTAGCCTTGTATGATATCTGCAATGCATACATTATTTCAAAGTGTTAATCTGTACGTGGGAAAGTATTATTATATATAGATCATGTATCAGAAATGACAACTTGCATGTATAGTATTTATTAATACCTCGCAGGAAATTCGATCAATTGTATATGACAGGGAATCAAGCATGGCAAGGAAAGCAGATTGGTGGGTCATTTCCTCCAAGCTTTCAATGTGTGTTTGGGTACCCTGCAGTAAATTAAACAACGAGGATATAGTATCTCAATCAAAATAAATTAACATTAGAACATAGAAGGATTATTATCATTAATTATATATACGTACGGTTGAAATGATGGCATCAGGATTGAGATCAGTGGCACGATTAAGAATGTCCTCAACAAGATAGAGAAGGGGTCTGGCATCAACGTCTCGGCCATCTGGGGCATGGGTGGCCTCAATTTGCTTCACTATCACATTCTCATCGGACACAGAGCTGCTAGAAACATTGGGCTTGCTCTCCATCTAGTGCAACAAAAAGTAGAAACTCAAGAAAAAGATGGGTGCGTAGCTAATTAAGTGTGTTTTTATTAGGCCCTCTATATATATAACCATCGATAAAGGGAAGAAAGTTAAAAACATTGGACGTCGTTAATTGGAAGCCTACCTTTTTGGAGGTCCCATAGATGTCTTTTTTGTCCAAGATCCTCAAGCACTAGTATAAGTATAACTTGTTGGTTCAGCACCATGCATGTTACCATCAGTCTAAACTTTGTTTTTTTTTTTTTTTTAGTGATTTCTGCTAGCATTACTCTTATGAAAAATGGTTGGATAAATTAATTCATTTGTTTCCAAGTGACTTGATATAAGATAAGGAATATATATACATATATATATATATATATATATATATATATATATATATAGAGGGGTTAAATTACATAGATAATATTTAAACTCAGGACATTTATTCTGATATAATGTTAATTCATTAATTATCTCAATAATTTAAACTCTAGATAAAAAAAAAAAAAAAAAAAAGATTTAATAATATACTTAATATTCCGACAATAACCCTACTCTGAATTTAATTCAATGTATGGCTTAGAATCTTTTGCCAATATATATACTATGTTGTAGACAATTGAATTCTAAAATTCATAAAGAATAAAATTGCTTTGGATTATGGAAACCTATTTATTTCCTTTGAGAATTAATGTTTTTTATCAAAGGAAACGAATCAAATGATCATGGCCCTCCTTTGTAACCAATGAGAAACATGTTGAAGGCCAATGCTGTGATTCGCTTCCTTACTTGTAATGCCGGTTTAGAATTTTTTTCTCTACGACACAAAGTGAAAAGGGAAAAGAAAGGATTTCATTCTCGCTTTTCTTTTCTTTTTTTTTCTTTTTCTTTTTAAATAAAATAAAAAACTGATGTGATTAAACAAATTCAGAACTACGTTCTGGTGCTCTGCGGCTCTGTCTGGCTTTTCCCCCGTTAGCGGTGCATCTTGTTGTTCTATTTTCAAAGAATAGACTTTCTTAAGTTTAATGTATTGCCGCGCTTTGAAACCACGTTTAATTCAAAAGACACAAATTGTCTTTTGTGCTTCTTTTGTTATTTTTCTTTCTTTCTTGATTGGCTGGTCCCACGCATGGCTCATTAATCTTCTTTTATTTCTTTTGTTCTCTTGTGGCTTGTGCAATTGCTGGAGACGTGTTGTTCGAGGTATTGCTTCTCACTTATTTTCTTTTATTTTGTGTTCGAAATAACATCACATTAGGAGGCAAACTGTTAGAGATATTATAGTTGTTTCCTCCTGATTTACATCACAAAGTAGGCAGGGTTCTGCACCAAGTCAACGATGGTCAATATTATATTTATTTAGGCAAACAAGTGAGTCACACAACTTCAATGGTATAAGGCTTATTGATTTACTGTAGTATTATTAATGACAGTTACATAATTTGTATATTATTCTTGCAAGGCATCACTCTAAATGACTCCAATCTCTCGATAGATAAGGGACTCTAACCCGTGCTAGGGGTAATAGGGGATCGGGACTCCAACCCCAAGTTCTCACTTTACTAGCAGTACTTGGAACTCCAACCACCACACTGGGGATTTCATCCACCTATATGTATATGCTGTGGCGGATCTAGGATTTTCCCCCACAAGGGGCATTTTTTGATGAATAAACAAAATAAAATTAATTAAAAATATTTTAAAAAAATTAAATATAAAAAATGAGAAGCTCATATTTATAGATATGCTCTTTAAATTTGGTCTCTATCACTAGGACGATAATTGCACATTTTTTTCTTTTCTTAAGCAAAGATCTCTGGACAAATTTACTAAATTTACTTCAATATGAAGTCATTTAGAACTTGATTGGAGTTCAATAAAATCGTTGTTTTTCTCCATAATCTCAAATAACTACAATTATATATTTATACAAATTTACAATTAAAATATGAAACAAAAACTATATAAATTCATAAATAATTAAATATAAAAACAGTTATATTGTGTCTTGTACAGTTGCAGACTTGCACGGTTGGTCTTTTTCTTTTCTTTTTTTTTTTCTTTTTTTTTTTTTTAAAAAAAAAAAAAAGCCTTTTTCTTATATATATATATTTTCTATTTGTCTCAGGCCAGTTCATTGCACCATTTGTACTGCTGGTCCCCTTTTTTTTTTTTTTTTTTAATTGAATGAAGGAAAAGGACTACATGGGAGGATCTTTCCCATTTCTGATCCGGATGGAAGAGAGAATAGGCGATCCTGTGGGAATGCTTCCAAAAACAAGATGGGAAGCGGCCCATTTAGCTAGAGCATGTGCCCGAAAGTTGGCACTATGTGAAACCTTCAAAGCATTCCAACTTTGAAAATGAGCTAAAACTACACTAATATCAGAAATACAATTAGCAAAATTCCAAGAAGAGAAAAGGGAAGGGTTATTAATAGCTAACACCACTAGAAGAGCATCTCCTTCCAAAGAAAGAAAATTACAACCAAAAGAGGCTGCCAATCGAGTGGTCAGCAAGGCTGCAAGGGCCTCTCCTCGAAGGGCATCTGGACAATTTAACCTTTGCGTGGCAGCACCTACAATAGCACCCTTTTCATCACTAAGCACAGCAGCAGCAACTGCAAAAGATCCCTTCACAGCAACATCAAAGTTGCCTTTTATCCAACCAGCAGCAGGAGGGATCCACAAAGAGGGAAGAGCCATCTCTGACCAAGCTGAAAGATGCTTATTAAAAGAGCTAGAGACTTCAAAGAAAACTTTACTGGGGATAGGCTGCACCCCTTCATAGATAAGAAGGTTCCTACATCTCCAAACAATATCCAAAATAAGTGCAGCAAAAAGTTGAAACTTCCTAACTTCAACCTTGGTAATGCCAAAAATAGCCATAGGGGAGAGTATAGCAAGAATCCATTCTGAAGTAGACATATAGGAGAAATCAGAAATGGAAATATGCCAAGGAGAGGACCTCCACAAAAATCTCACCAAATCACATTCCAAAAAAATATGTGAAAGAGTCTCCGGGGGTCCTTTACAGAATGGACAAAGCCAAGCTGCCGGATCCTCACTAGCAACAAACCTACCAATCTTTGCCCTAGAAGGAAGAATATCCCAAGCAACCTTCCATAACAAATGCTTCAACCTAGCCTGCAATTTTAATCCCCAAAGGGAAGACCAAGCATCAGTTGATAAGGGAGAAACCCTGCCCCCCAAAGAAATAGAGAGCTCATGGGCTGACTTCACCGAAAACATCCCTGAAGGAGAGGGAACCCAACACCACTTATCAAATTGAGGAGAAAGAGGCAAGTGGATGCTAAGAATATGCTGAACCGTGATAGGATCAAAAAGATCTTGCAGCAATAAGGAGTTCCAACCACGACCAATAGGGCAAATAAGATCCTCAACTGATAGGAAGGAAGCCCCACCAAATTCTCATTCGAAATAGGCTTAAAATTAGGCATCAAGGGGATCCATGGGTTATTCCAAATATCAATATTCTGACCACTAGAAATAGAAATGCAGGCTCCCTGCTCCACTACCTTTCTATTCTTAAGAAGCCCTTTCCAAAGCCAAGAAGAAAGAGCATTAGAGGGGGCATTCAAAAAGGAAACACCATGCTTGAGATACTTACCTCTAAGAGAATCCACCCAAATAAGAGGTTGATTGGATGTCAACTTCCAGCCAAGCCTAGCAAGAAGAGAGTTGTTAATGGCTTCCATAGACCGGATACCTAAGCCACCCAAAGACTTAGGTTTACAAATATTATCCCAAGCCAAAAGGGAAAGACAATGCTTCTTTTCCTGCGGATAACCCCACCAAAACTTCCGAATGCTGGAATTGATAGAAGTACAAAAGGACTTAGGTAGAAGAAACAAAGACATTAGATAAGTAGGAATAGCATTGGCCACAGACTTCACCAAAGTGGTTCTCGCAGCCTGAGAGAGCAACCTAGCTTTCCAACCAGAAATTTTAGCAAGAACTCTGTCTTTAAGTTCAATAAAAGAGTCTTTCTTCCTCCTATGCATAAAAAGAGGAATACCTAGATATTTAGCTCGAGAGGGGATCAAAGCCAAATGAAGAATCCCTTTGACAGCATTTTTAGCATTAGAACTACAATTCCTACTAAAGAACATAGCAGATTTGGATATGTTAATATGTTGTCCTGACCAAGAGGAATAAGTATTAAGACACTTTAAAATCACCATAGCTTCACTTTCATTAGCCTTGGAAAAAATAATGACATCATCAGCAAACAAAAGGTGAGAAATAGTAGGACACCTCCTAGCCATTTTGATGCCATGAAGAAGACCCAAGCTTTCTTCTCTTTCAATTAATCTGGAAAAGATCTTAGCTCCCAAAATAAACAAAAAAGGGGAAAGAGGATCTCCTTGCCTTAAACCCCTAGAAGGAGTGAACTTTCCAAAAGGAGCACCATCAAGAAGAATAAAGAACGAGGAAGTAGTAATACATTGTCTAATCCATTGAATCCAAGTAGAATTAAAACCCAACAGCTCTAGGATTTTAAGCAAAAATTCTCATTCCATAGAATCAAAGGCTTTCTCCATATCTAACTTTAAAGCCATTAGACCACCATTCCCCTTTTTTTGCTTCATAGAATGAAAAACCTCATGAGCAAGAATGGTATTATCATGAATAGACCTCCCTTTAAGAAAAGCAGACTGATAAGGAGAAATGATCTTGCTCAATAAAGGTTTAAATCTGTTTGAGAGAATTTTAGAAATAATCTTGTAATTGAAATTAGTAAGACTAATGGGCCTAAAATGATGCACCAAATAAGGATTGTCAATCTTGGGAATAAGGGCTATATTAGTGTGGTTAAACACCTTAAGAATAAAACTACCCCTGAAAAAAGATTGAACCGAATCCACAACACTCACTTTCACTATAGGCCAATAAGACTTATAAAACAACCCAGTCATACCATCAGGACCAGGGGCTTTATTCAAACCCAAATCAGAAATAGCCAAGAAAATTTCATTCTCATTAGGAATTAAACAAAGGGAAACATTCTCCTCCTCAGTCACAACCTTATCAACCAAACTAGTAAATCTATCATCAAAAACCGGATGATTAGAAGTAAACAAGGAACTAAAATGCTGCACCAGATAATTGCCAATATTTTCCCTACCACCCAAAATAGTACCTTCAGCAGTCTTTAAGGAAGAGATAGAGTTATACCTGCGCCTACAGACAGTAGAAGCATGAAAAAATTTAGTGTTGAGATCGGTACAGGTAAGCCACAACTCTCTAGACTTCTGCTTCCAAAGAACTTCTTCCCTCAACAGTTGCTCCTGCAGCTCATTCTGCAAAATAGTTTCCCTTGCCGCATTACCAGGAGAATGGGAACTAGATTGAATCACACTGATATCAGACATCAGTGCTTTAATCTTATACTGAATATGGCCGAAATGATGTTGGTTCCAAAACTTCAAGGCACTCTTCGTACTCTTCCATTTCCTGCTCAAAGAAAAAGCCGGAGAACCCTCAACCTCAGCCAACCAGGCCTGCGCAACAACTGAATGACTGGACTGATCCCTTATCCAGAAAGCTTCAAAACGGAAAGGCTTAGGAAGATTCCTATAGGAACCATCCGTGGAGATCAAAATGGGACAATGATCTGACTGAGTTGCAGGAAAATGGTTAACCAGAGAATTAGGAAAAGAATGAACCCAATTTTGATTAGCCAAGCCCCTGTCAAGCCTCTCTCTAATATTTTCCCTACCAACCCTACAATTGCTCCAAGTAAATCTGTTACCCACAAAACCAAGATCCACCAGAGCATTCGAATGCACAAAATCAACAAAATTGCCATGAGAAGAAGAACCAAAATCACGGCCACCACTCTTCTCAGAAGAAGACAAAATGGAGTTGAAATCTCCTAATAACAACCAAGCTCCACCAAAAGAATTACCCAACTTAGACAAACCAGACCAAAAAGCATTACGTCTTTGGCTAGTATGTGGAGCATAGACACCAGAAAAAGGCCACGGACAACGAACAGGTTCTGAATACACCAAACAAGAAATACAATGCTTATCAAGACGGACAGGCTCAATATCCACACCATGCTTCCAAGCCAAGTAGAGACCACCTTGAAAACCTGAAGGAGGAACCTCTAACCAAGCTGAAAAACCCAAACCAAACAGACAAGGTTGAAAACGTGAAGACGAAACTTTAGTCTCAGACAAAAACAGAATATCAGGACGATGATTTCTTAGCAAGGCACGGAGAGCTCGAATTGTAGGGCCCCGAGCCAAACCCCTACAATTCCATGCAAGAATTTTCATTGAGCTAGGGGGGGTTAAAACCTTCGACCCCTGCAATTTCTGAAACACTCTGCCCATCCTCAACGTGAGCAGCAACATCTTCGTCATTCTTGTTTGAAAACTGAATGTCAGGTTTAGGTTTTTTGACAGGAAGGGAATTGGAATAAGGGTGAAATCTTTTCTTGCTGGAAGAGTTGTTGGTATGGCGAGGAGGTTTCAGATTAGGAGAAGGTTGATAAAGAAAAGTGGACAGGCCAGAGGAAGAATTTGGAAGAATCGTAGAAGTGGAATTAGTGGGGACAACAACACACGTGGAATGGAGAGAAGAAGTGTGAGG
>NC_081545.1:16035835-16045169 GCF_901000735.1 Corylus avellana | reverse complement strand
GGTCGGACTATTAGCGTCGACACCTTTAGGGTCCAAAAGTCGACGCTGTTGTCAACAGCGTCCACTTTAGGACTTTTAGGGTCGACTCAAAATCGCCCCTAAAGACCTAAATTCTTGTAGTGTTTCTAGATTATCTTGTAGAGTTCAGTTAAAATCAATGATCTAAAATATATGTTGTTATGAATTAATGAGGTGGATTCTTATTTATTTTGTTTTGATTAATTGCATGTTTGATTTATTTTTATTTCCGAACAACCATATTTTTATTGAACTATATTAAAAATTATTTAGTTTAGATTTGGTTAGTTTTCTTACAATTATACAGCTCCATGTGGGTTCGGCCTCACACTTGCTAAACTATACTTCGGCACAGTTCATGTACTTACGAGTACATTTAAAATTCACAACAAACATATAATAGGTTGCTCAATGTGCAATTTCATTAGTGAACAATTTTGTGTGTTCTCTTATATATGCACCATTAGGGTTCTAGAAGGTCTCCTCCCAAAGACAGCGAGTCCCCTGTCCGTGTGAGGGTGAGATCATTAGTGGCGAGTCGACCAAGTAATGCTATCTATTGGTTTTTATTTTTTGGGTTTATAATAACACGAACAACTTTCAGGTCGATCGATGTAACGGTTACAAAATGTTTGATAATCACACATTGTACATTTCTTTATACGAAATATATATATATATATATATATATATATATATATATATGGTATATATATGTATGTTAATATTCAAATACCTTTTGCATCCAAATTTGAAATTGATGTTAATAGGTTGGATATTAAGTTTAGGCAGTCCTTAGATCTAGAAACGGATGAAGACCCTATTACCATCAGAGTTTTATCTTGTCTAAACACCCCCCTAACGGTCGTGTTTACCCAGAGTTCTTTGATCATATATATATATATATATATATATATAACACAGTTACAATGTAATATGTACGTGTAGGGAATGAGGACAAAGATGTAGCTCATGCGGCAGGTGAACCTGGACAACGTGCTTCACTACTATCCCATGGATCAGCATAGATCTCCTGTGGTTCACCTCATACGTATGTATATATGGATCACCTCTATGTGCACCATTATATTTATGTACTCATGAATCCAATGAAAAAGTGCACTACGAAAAGCACATGAAACATTTCCTAATGTTTGGTTTTTGTATAATTACTTGTGGATCTTTTGGGTTGTCTTGTATTTCTAGGGTTTTATTGGTTGTTTTCTACTTTTTGGACCCAAATGACCATTTTGACATGGTGATTTTTCATATTCATGTTTTCCAACGAATCGCCATCTACTGTTGAGATTAGACGACATTGTTTTTATTCTGATTTTGATCACATCCAATACTGAATGCTCATTATGCATGTATGTACATCAATTAAATGTCTAGGAATTGTGAAGTTTTTTTAATTTTTGATTGTGAAAACATTGCGTAGAATGGATACTTCTAGCATATTTTTGTAGCTGGAGCTTAGGCAATATCTCTAAGTTAAAAATGATGAGAAGAGAAGGATGTGAGGCCTAGATATTTAGACTTTGTAAGGCAACTTTGGCAGCTACTCATACCTGATGGAAATTGTTGCATAAACTTTCTATTCCTAACTTATTACATTAATGTGATTTCTTAAAATAATGATTATATAACTTACAAGGTGCATTTGGGTGGAAGTAGACTTTTTTGTACTTTGCATTTATTTACATGTATATGGTTTTATCATTTGCAGTTGACGATTGAGTGAAGTTGCGGAGAAGTCAGGTGTATTGCACATATTGCAGAAGTGCATTTGCTGGTCTTGTATATTCAGCTTTTATGCATTGATGGATCCTTGTAGGATTAGTGCTTTTATGTAGATTATTGTTGAATTTCTTTGGTATTGCAGTTGTATTTTTCTGTTAAGGACATTAGATGGCCGGTGAAATACCATGTGATTATGTGATTTTCAATTTTTTTTTTTTCTTTAAGCATGTTATTTGATTTAATGGATATATTTGAAGTTGCAGTTGATATATGTTGTGGTATTGGATATATATATATATATATATATATTGAAGTTGAGATGTATATGATAATGGATAGATGTAATTCATATATCAGGTAGTGCTAATTCAAAATTCGGGTAAAAAATCCCTAAATAAAAGAAAAATATATAGAGGGAGGGAGTTTTTTTTTTAAAAAAAATACCTTATTTAGTGACGTTTTGTCAACGTGACACGTCACAACTTGGTGACGCATCAACGTTTTTGCACGTCACCAATTAGTGACGTGTGAAGAAACGCACGTCACCTTTCGGGTGACGTGCAAAAAGATGCATGTCACCTTTAGTAAGGTGACATGCTAATTTTCGCTCGCACGTCACTATTCTAATTTCTAGTCTACCAGATTGAAGTCCTTTTTTCACACATCACTACTAGAAGGTCACTACCCCATTAGTAACCTTTATTGGCCAAAAAACGTCACCTTTGGGAAGTCGCAAAATTCCAACATTTTTGTAGGGCCTTTAACCAAGCTATCTTAGCCTTGTTAATTATTTAGGTCACTATACCATACCAGTAGTTAGGTTTCCAGTGCTAAAAGGTTATCATACGTGCAAGGGCGGATCCAAGGGGTCGATGCCCACCCTCCACTCCTAAAAATCCCCGTGTACCATTGTAAAAAAAGTTTTGTGCCATTATTATGCCCTTCATCCTCATGCTTTAGCACCATGGACGCCGATTATTAAGTTGAAATTTGAAAATTTTTATAAACTTGCATGTTCCAGAAGAATGAAAGGTAGAAGATGAATAGTTCAAAACCGTGAGTTTTGTCTTTTGTGTCGTGCAGCCTCGAGTGTTTGGAGATGAGACAACCTTCAACTCTTCAAGACAAAATAGAAAAAACATAATAATAAAAGGCTTTGAAAACAAAGAAAGAAAGGGACCAGCCCACCAGTGTGCATAGGTAGAAAAAAAAAAAAAAAAAAAAAGTAAAAGTAGAAGGCGTTGAACAAATAAAAGGGGACCAGCCGGGTCGGTCTTTATCCGCTCTCTTAGTAGAGTTTCTTTGAACCTCTGGTTTCTCTCTTCTAGGTTTTGTTTTTCTCTTCCTTTTCGTTGCTTATTTCCTGAGATTGATGTATTAAGCAGCCAAACGTCTGCTCTTGCGGAAGAAGAGAAAAAAAAAAAAAGAAGCTTGATCAAGCTTCAGCTATGGCGGAAGAAAGAAAGAAAACGGAGAAAACAAGAGAAAAAGAAAAAGCTGAGAGCTATACCTTGGGCAGTGGACCAGTGGTCTTCCAGCTGGGGGACATAAAAGATATATAAAAAAATAATGAATATTCAAATATTCAAAGCTGAGAGATGGGACGTATGCGAGCGGGGATTCCTGAAGCGCGCCTTCGCTTGAGGGGATTCCGTGGTATTTTTACCACGTCAGAAAAGCACTCTAAAAAAACAAAATAATCTGCACATATATATAAGTTTAATTGTGTTATGTAGTATTATTTAGGGAAGTTTGTTATTTTAATTTCAATAATTACAATTTTAAAAATTGTGTTTTTTTAATCGCGTATTTTTTCTTCTTATTATTGTAGATTAATTATTTTTTAAATCACAATGTAAAACGCTTTATGTCACACACTTACACACACTAATCACTATTATCATATTACATATAGTATTATTTAGTTAATATGTTAAAATATTAATGCTTAACATGGGTCAATTATATAATGTCAATATTAATATATATTATATTTTATATGTAAACATTTATATACTTTTTATGGGTATATGGTTGTATCATTATCTAATTTATATGGGTAATGGTTATGGGTCAATGTTAATTGTTATAACTTATAAGAACTTATATTATATGTTCTTAAGTACTTCTTATTATCACGATTCATGATATATGATTTAAATTCAAATTGTTAAGTTTTTATTTACCGTAAATTGTGATTATAATGTATAAATTATAAGAAACATATTAGTTACTTAATTATTAATCTTTTTTTTTTTGAAATAAATACATTCCAATTTCATTGATAATAATCATGAGTATAATGCTCTTACAGTCGTACATCGCAGGAGCACAAAGCCCTAAAAATGCAAATTATAGCCGAAGCTATAAGATACAACATCACCTAAAACCTTCGCTAACCTATGACTAATTTTCAGTTAATTTTAGTCCACTCGAAGGTTTGGACTAAAATTCACATCCACGACCTAAAAGATCTGGATCAAAGTTCAGTTCACATCCAAGCAGGCAGATCAAGTGGCCAAGCCTAATTACAAAACAGAAGCAAGAAAACCGAAATACTCAAACTCTAAGTAATAAATTCATATGATCTAATGGTCGTACACTCATACTTAAATTTTATGATCATATTATCTCACAATTAATATTAATATTATCTTAGATCTAAGATCATGTGATACATCATATATGTTTTATAAGAATAAAGTATATAATTATAATGTATTGATTAAATAACACAATAACTTATGCAGATATACCATATGATTATATAATGATTAATGATTATGTGATATATACGATTCCAATTTCCAAAGTATAAACTATCTAATTATAATATTTGTATTAAATGACACAATAACTTGTGCGGTTGTACACTTGTACTATATAATTATATCATATGATAAAATGATTAATATATATATATATATATGTGTGTGTGTGTGTGTGTGTGTGTGTGTTTTTATATTAATATATACATATATTATATATATAATATATATACACACATATATATAAATAACAAAAAAAAAAAACAAAGGTATATAATATATTTGTTATTATTGAGTAAATGAGTAATATTGATTATATATTGTTATTTATTACTTAATAAAAAATATACGAGCCGAGCTTAATAAGCGAGGCGAGCCTTATACGAGCCGAGCTCACGAGCTGCTCACGAGTTAGCCGAGTCGAGCTGAGCTTGTTTCGTTTAATATTCGAGCTAGGATTTGTGTTCACGAAGTGCTTCACTTAATATTCGAGTCGAGCACGAGTCGAGTACGAGCCGAGCTTGCTCGCGAGACGCTTCGCTCACTTAACAGCCCTATCTGATACTCCTCCCCTCTTAACTTTTCCCCCTGTTAACCCAGATATTTCTCCTTCTTTCATGCTTGTTGGAAAAATTTTCTCATCCCAACCACTCTAAAAAATCACTATCAAAAATAATATCTTACAAGCCTGGAAATTTTTGAAGTCTCTAGTTTCTGAAGACAGAGAAGACAATATGATGGTTTTTACTTTTGAAAGCTTGGAAGATCTTCATAGAGTTTTGGATTACTCTCCATGGAATATCAAGGGATCTCCTCTTTTTCTCAAGCGATGGTCTGCAGAGGATGCTATAGCTGATTTGGATTTCACCAAAGCTGCTTATTGGGTGCAAGTGCATAATCTTCCGTTGGAGCTTATGATAGTTGATAATGTAGAAAATATTGGTCCAAGTCTGGGTGAGTTGTTGGAGTTAGATAATGTTGACAATTCCAAACCAGCTAGGAAAGGTTTCCTTCGGTTTCGGGTTCTTCTTAATCTTTTGAATCCTCTTAATCCGGGGTTCACTTATAATAGGCCTCCTAAGGCTCCTCTTTGGGTGCAATATATGTATGAGAGGCTTTCGGATTACTGCTACATCTGTGGAAGAATTGGGCATCTTTCATTTGCTTGTCCTGTGGAACCACGTCCTCCTGACCATGGGAGGTATGGAGATAAGTTGAAGGCTAGTTCTCCTAAAACTAGTAGGGTTGTTCAGATTTTCCAACCAAGGAACCAGGTTTCAGATGCTCTGGCCATTGTTCAAGCTTCAAACAGGTTGGTCACTGAGTCCACTCGCCTATTCAACTCAACTCAGCCGTGTTCCTCCAGCTTTGCTTCTAGTTTTCTAGGTACCAACCCTACTACTTTGAGCCCCATTAATTCTGCATCTGCATTAATGGAAAAGGCCTCCTTTGTCAAAATTCAGCCTCAACACTCCACCTCTTCTTTATTGCGCACTAGCATTGAGAAACTGAATTCTCTTGACCTTCATTTTCCACATAACACGTGGCCTTCTTTTGTCTCTTCTACCTTGGGGTTAGGTCCTTCTAGTTCCTCTATGGACAGCTCAAACTCTAAGTTGGAATCTGAAGGTATTAGTTCTATCTCAACTTTTTTACCTCACACTTCTTCTCTCCATTCCACGTGTGTTGTTGTCCCCACTAATTCCACTTCTACGATTCTTCCAAATTCTTCCTCTGGCCTGTCCACTTTTCTTTATCAACCTTCTCCTAATCTGAAACCTCCTCGCCATACCAACAACTCTTCCAGCAAGAAAAGATTTCACCCTTATTCCAATTCCCTTCCTGTCAAAAAACCTAAACCTGACATTCAGTTTTCAAACAAGAATGACGAAGATGTTGCTGCTCACGTTGAGGATGGGCAGAGTGTTTCAGAAATTGCAGGGGTCGAAGGTTTTAACCCCCCCTAGCTCAATGAAAATTCTTGCATGGAATTGTAGGGGTTTGGCTCGGGGCCCTACAATTCGAGCTCTCCGTGCCTTGCTAAGAAATCATCGTCCTGATATTCTGTTTTTGTCTGAGACTAAAGTTTCGTCTTCACGTTTTCAACCTTGTCTGTTTGGTTTGGGTTTTTCAGCTTGGTTAGAGGTTCCTCCTTCAGGTTTTCAAGGTGGTCTCTACTTGGCTTGGAAGCATGGTGTGGATATTGAGCCTGTCCGTCTTGATAAGCATTGTATTTCTTGTTTGGTGTATTCAGAACCTGTTCGTTGTCCGTGGCCTTTTTCTGGTGTCTATGCTCCACATACTAGCCAAAGACGTAATGCTTTTTGGTCTGGTTTGTCTAAGTTGGGTAATTCTTTTGGTGGAGCTTGGTTGTTATTAGGAGATTTCAACTCCATTTTGTCTTCTTCTGAGAAGAGTGGTGGCCGTGATTTTGGTTCTTCTTCTCATGGCAATTTTGTTGATTTTGTGCATTCGAATGCTCTGGTGGATCTTGGTTTTGTGGGTAACAGATTTACTTGGAGCAATTGTAGGGTTGGTAGGGAAAATATTAGAGAGAGGCTTGACAGGGGCTTGGCTAATCAAAATTGGGTTCATTCTTTTCCTAATTCTCTGGTTAACCATTTTCCTGCAACTCAGTCAGATCATTGTCCCATTTTGATCTCCACGGATGGTTCCTATAGGAATCTTCCTAAGCCTTTCCGTTTTGAAGCTTTCTGGATAAGGGATCAGTCCAGTCATTCAGTTGTTGCGCAGGCCTGGTTGGCTGAGGTTGAGGGTTCTCCGGCTTTTTCTTTGAGCAGGAAATGGAAGAGTACGAAGAGTGCCTTGAAGTTTTGGAACCAACATCATTTCGGCCATATTCAGTATAAGATTAAAGCACTGATGTCTGATATCAGTGTGATTCAATCTAGTTCCCATTCTCCTGGTAATGCGGCAAGGGAAACTATTTTGCAGAATGAGCTGCAGGAGCAACTGTTGAGGGAAGAAGTTCTTTGGAAGCAGAAGTCTAGAGAGTTGTGGCTTACCTGTACAGATCTCAACACTAAATTTTTTCATGCTTCTACTGTCTGTAGGCGCAGGTATAACTCTATCTCTTCCTTAAAGACTGCTGAAGGTACTATTTTGGGTGGTAGGGAAAATATTGGCAATTATCTGGTGCAGCATTTTAGTTCCTTGTTTACTTCTAATCATCCGGTTTTTGATGATAGATTTACTAGTTTGGTTGATAAGGTTGTGACTGAGGAGGAGAATGTTTCCCTTTGTTTAATTCCTGATGAGAATGAAATTTTCTTGGCTATTTCTGATTTGGGTTTGAATAAAGCCCCTGGTCCTGATGGTATGACTGGGTTGTTTTATAAGTCTTATTGGCCTATAGTGAAAGTGAGTGTTGTGGATTCGGTTCAATCTTTTTTCAGGGGTGGTTTTATTCTTAAGGAGTTTAACCACACTAATATAGCCCTTATTCCCAAGATTGACAATCCTTATTTGGTGCATCATTTTAGGCCCATTAGTCTTACTAATTTCAATTACAAGATTATTTCTAAAATTCTCTCAAACAGATTTAAACCTTTATTGAGCAAGATCATTTCTCCTTATCAGTCTGCTTTTCTTAAAGGGAGGTCTATTCATGATAATACCATTCTTGCTCATGAGGTTTTTCATTCTATGAAGCAAAAAAAGGGGAATGGTGGTCTAATGGCTTTAAAGTTAGATATGGAGAAAGCCTTTGATTCTATGGAATGAGAATTTTTGCTTAAAATCCTAGAGCTGTTGGGTTTTAATTCTACTTGGATTCAATGGATTAGACAATGTATTACTACTTCCTCGTTCTTTATTCTTCTTGATGGTGCTCCTTTTGGAAAGTTCACTCCTTCTAGGGGTTTAAGGCAAGGAGATCCTCTTTCCCCTTTTTTGTTTATTTTGGGAGCTAAGATCTTTTCCAGATTAATTGAAAGAGAAGAAAGCTTGGGTCTTCTTCATGGCATCAAAATGGCTAGGAGGTGTCCTACTATTTCTCACCTTTTGTTTGCTGATGATGTCATTATTTTTTCCAAGGCTAATGAAAGTGAAGCTATGGTGATTTTAAAGTGTCTTAATACTTATTCCTCTTGGTCAGGACAACATATTAACATATCCAAATCTGCTATGTTCTTTAGTAGGAATTGTAGTTCTAATGCTAAAAATGCTGTCAAAGGGATTCTTCATTTGGCTTTGATCCCCTCTCGAGCTAAATATCTAGGTATTCCTCTTTTTATGCATAGGAGGAAGAAAGACTCTTTTATTGAACTTAAAGACAGAGTTCTTGCTAAAATTTCTGGTTGGAAAGCTAGGTTGCTCTCTCAGGCTGCGAGAACCACTTTGGTGAAGTCTGTGGCCAATGCTATTCCTACTTATCTAATGTCTTTGTTTCTTCTACCTAAGTCCTTTTGTGCTTCTATCAATTCCAGCATTCGGAAGTTTTGGTGGGGTTATCCGCAGGAAAAGAAGCATTGTCTTTCCCTTTTGGCTTGGGATAATATTTGTAAACCTAAGTCTTTGGGTGGCTTAGGTATCCGGTCTATGGAAGCCATTAACAACTCTCTTCTTGCTAGGCTTGGCTGGAAGTTGACATCCAATCAACCTCTTATTTGGGTGGATTCTCTTAGAGGTAAGTATCTCAAGCATGGTGTTTCCTTTTTGAATGCCCCCTCTAATGCTCTTTCTTCTTGGCTTTGGAAAGGGCTTCTTAAGAATAGAAAGGTAGTGGAGCAGGGAGCCTGCATTTCTATTTCTAGTGGTCAGAATATTGATATTTGGAATAACCC
>NC_081545.1:16013161-16035735 GCF_901000735.1 Corylus avellana | reverse complement strand
GCCAATTCATCCTTATAAGCAATTTGAGTAATCTACCACAATGAACCAATATATAATATCAAAGACAATAAGAATGAAACCCAACATGATAGAGAAAGAAATACTAAAAATGTGTTTGGTCATGAAACATATTAAAGTAAGAACCTGCTTAGGTGGTTTAACTTTCTTGTACTCTTATCATCCTGCATACACTTAAAAATAAAATTTAGAAAGATATTATTACTCCCTTGCATTGTTTACTCAAAGCTCTTTAACCTTGATAAACATGTCAAGGGATATTTACTAACTCAAAAGTTCTTGAACCAACAATTTTGCGAATATCTTAATATAATATAAACCAAATAAAAAGTACCAACAAATATACATTACCAAACAGATCACGATCAACAAATACTCAAATACACAATAGCAAATAGAAAGTACCAACAACTATCCAAATACATAGTATCAAAAAAATATATCTCAAATAGATGGTATCAAAAAGTACATCCCAAATAAATGGTTATTCCAAAGCTCCCTCAATTGTTGGCTTCACTTGATGCACCTCCAAGCAAGCTCCCTCCAGACCTAATAAAAATAGAATTTCATATAATGATCAATAACCTTTTTAACGATTACTTAGTATGTGTGTTTTTGTAAAATTAATGCATAGATATAGTTTCACTAATCCTCCAATACGTGACATTAAGAACTCAACAGTGGCTTTCAATTTGTTGGTTTCCTCAACATTGGCTTGCAAATTCTCCCTATACTGATGAAGTTTGATTCTAGTCTGTTGAAGCTCGCTTTGAGTATCTTCTTGTCTTTTCCTACACTCGTCATGGTTGTCGAGGTGCGTGAACGCTTGAGATGAAGTACTTAAAGGGGTGTGAATAAGACCGCATCCCATTCCTCTAACGTGACCAGATCGTCGGCCCCCTAGCACTTCTGTGACTATTTCTTGCATTCGGTCCTCGACACTTGTCCCCTCCACACTGCCTTCCTCTAAGGCCTCACTAGTTGTTAATTCTTGCATCTGAAGCTGCACAAGTCATAGTTGGCCTTAGTTTAATATATACTTCATGCAAGTTTACTATTCAAGTACTTCACTAATCAACTTAATCATCGGAGCGTAAAGATTTACTTACATATAGACTTTTGCATTTGTCATTCACAAACTCTTTATCCTTTTTTCTTGTATGGGTAGCCTCATATAGTTCAACAGGATTGGGCTTCACTTTTGTTTCTTGTTCCTACACATAATACATATAATCAAAGTTTACACTAAATAATGTTACTTTAATTAAATTATAAAAAAGAGATACTTACTTTTTTGTAAATGACGTTAACAAATGAACAAGTGCCAGCTGTGTGATTTGTTTCCAATTTGCTTCTGTTTTTTATATTTCGTGCAGACTTTTTCTATAAAATTTGGAGAAAAAAAAAAAACACAATTATTCATAAAATGTCCTCAAGTGCATGCAAATTATATCAATCTGAATTTTCTAATCAGTATAATAATATATATTTACCTTCCATTTATCGTCATCAAATGAGTCGCATATTAGGTTCCACTGTTCAGGACCATATCCTGCTGGCACGTTTTCCCTCCCAATAGCCTTAGCCTTGGCAATCCCCTCATCATCGTCTTTATCAATGCCTTCAAAATATTTTTTGTAGTGGTCTCTATACAAGTTCGAACGAATCCTAGCATATGCACGACCCAATTTATTTTCAACAGCTTTGATGTGCTCGTATCGTCCCATATTCAGTGCGAAATTTGACTGATACATAATAGATAAGAAATCAATGGTAAAAAATGTGTCACATTATTTTTTTCATATGAAACATATTCTTAAACATTACATTGATATTCATACCTGAACATGAAATAATAACTTGCTCTTTTCCTCAACTGGGACCTTTTTCCATTCACCGTGATGGAGTTCGCACATGTTACGAATAATCTCCCCAATCTTGCTTGCAAACCATGATGCATTATTGCCTACAAGTGCCCGGTGTCTATTTGGGATGTTTAGCACTAAGGGACCATTCTTAAGCACGTGCTCACTCAACTTCTTACACTTGGCCTTACCCCTTACACTTCTGACAGACGTGGTAGCTGTTACACAAAACATGGTAACGTAGTAAGTTATATTGTCAAATGTCTATAACAAACCAAAATAATACAAAAATAACATTTCATAAACTTACAAGATGCAGTAGGGGCACCTCCCCATGAATCCAATCCTGTCACTGAGTGAATAGGATCATTAGACTCGTGCGAAGGATGCCTATCCACTAACTCGAGGAGGAGGGGGGTTGAGGGTGCCATTTGCATATCTGTATCACCAAACCCAGAATTGGGAGTCGGACTCTCATGCTCGTCAATAAGGCCTCGACCTTGACCTTGGCCACGGCCTCGTGCTACTGGAACACGTTTACGTCCTATTGTTGTCATTGTTATGATCAATCTGCAAACAACTCAAAAACCAAAAAATTATATTAGTCAAATTATAACCATATAGTATGTTCAATATTTTTGACAAACATACAATAATTATGCTAGTAAAAAAAAAAACAAACACCACAATACATGTATATATATATATATATATATAGAGAGAGAGAGAGAGAGAGAGAGAGAGAGAATCAACTTCATTAAATATGCTAATACACTTTGTACTTACACCAAATGTGAGCTTATGTTCAACACATATCATCATCAGATTCATATTCAGAATCTGTATCACTGTTACTTGAAGATGATTGTTCGTGTTCAGAGTCCTCTTCGTGTTCAGAGTCTATATCGTTGTCGCTACATAACTCCTCTTCCTCATCAAAGTTTGTATCATAGTCCTCGTTCGGCAAGTTATCGTTGGCAAATATGCTTGCATCAAGTTGAATATATAATTCATCAATTGCTATTGTCGCATCATCTCTACATAATTAAGTGGAGGCTTCAACATTTGCTTCATCAACAAATACCATATTACCCCCAACACATTCACCTTCCTGGTATACGTCATCACTGAGTCTTTCGTCATCTTCTGTATTATCTCCCTTTTGTACTGTTGGAATATCATAGATGTCTCTATTGATCCACTTCTGCACCACTTTCCAATTACCACCCAATTTGGGATCATCCAAGTAAAACACTTGCGAAGCTTGACATGCTAAGATGAACGGGTCGGATTCACACCATGTACGAGAAGTATTCACAATCGTGAAGCCTTGGTCCATTTGTACTCCTGTTGCACTCCCAGTGTCCCACCAATCGCACTCAAACAAGTACACGAGATTTTGGCCAGGGTAACGTAACTCTAGAATATTTTTTAACTCACCATAATACTCAGTTATTGAGGTTTCGTCCTCACCTGAAACAGAAACACCACTGTTCTGGGTAGGACGAGTTTCTGCACATTCTTTCGTGTGGTACCTAACCCCATTCACGATGCAACCTCTATACGATCTAACATGACGATCAGGCCCGCATGCAAGATCATATAATTGTTTTAAGCCATTGTCTGCAGTACACCCACTATTGTATAAACGTTTATGGAACCAACGTTCAAAGTTAGCCTCATGGTTTTTATCAATGTCACGGCCGCCTTCTCTTTTGATCATATTATAATGTTCACTGCATGAAAAATAAATGTATTCGTAAATGATCATCAACACTAAAATTATAACATGTCGTAGCAGGTAAAACACAAAGACCATTACTAAACTTACTCCAAATATGAGGCCGTTTCGTTACAGTTGGTAAGCACATACCATTGTGCCCTACCAAAATCATTAGCATCCAGTGTTACTAATTTAGTTGCTCTTAACGGCCGAACTCGTTGGGAGAACACATCCAAGCGCTGGCTCATTTCTACTTCCTCAACGTCAACATTTCTCTGTTCACGATTCCATCTTGTCTCAATTCCCCGAAGATACCTGGAACAGAAGGTCAAGCTCTCCTCAGATAGGTAACACTCGGCAATAGACCCCTTTGGACGCACTTTGTTACGCGTCCACTTCTTATATCTTCCAAGTTCTCTTTCGAACGGATACATCCAACGGTTTTGTACAGGACCGGCAAGCTCGGCCTCCCGAGGTAAATGAAGTGCTAGATGGATCATAACATCAAAAAAAGCTGGCGGAAATATTTTTTCCATTTTGCATAAAATTATTACAATGTCGACTTTCATTTGTTTCAGGATATCAACTTTCAACGTCCGTGCACATAACTGCGTAAAAAAGGTACTCAACTCGGTCAATGTTGTTCGTATTTCCGACGTAGAGAAATTTCTAATTGCAACAGGAAGCAAGCGCTGTAAGAAGACATGACAATCGTGGCTTTTCATACCAGAAATTTTACCAGGAAGCTTGTTCACACATCGACCAATGTTAGATGCATACCCGTCAGGAAATTTAACACCTGACAACCACTCACATAAACTCTTATTCTCATCTCTTGTCAATGTGTACTTCGCAAGTGGCATCTTATAAGTTTCACCATTTGGCTGCACATGCAATTCTTTACGTATACCCATCAACTGTAAATCTCTTCGTGCCTTGACTGTGTCCTTGGTCTTCCCATCAATATTCATCAACGTACCTAAGATACTTCCACATATGTTCTTCTCAATATGCATAACATCTAAATTGTGACGTACTTTCAAACTTGACCAGTAAGGCAACTCAAAGAAAATACTTCTCTTCTTCCAATTGAACACAACATCTGTGTACTTTCTCTTTCTCCCGCTTGTTTTTCGAAATTGTAAACCCTTAGCATCCCTTAGCTGTTTCAACAATTGACTTGCAGACAATTCTTCAGGTTCCAATCTATGCTCCTCTGTACCATCGATCAAATCTCCTCTTTTGCGCCATGGATGCTCTTGAGGAAACCACTGACGATGACACATGAAGCACACCTTATGCCCATACTTCAAATGCCTGAACAATGTATCCTTATTACATACTGGACATGCAAGATAGTCCATAGCGGGAAAATCATTTATAGTCCATAGCAATGTTGCATGCAATTGAAATGTCTCTTTCTTTGATGCATCGTACACTCGTATGCCTTCATTCCATAAATCTTTCAAGTCATCAACCAATGGGCGCAAATATACATCAAGATTCTTTCCGGGATCTGAAGGCCCAGGGATAATAAGGGACAACATCAAATTTGGACTCTTCATACACATCCACGGAGGGAGATTGTACACCGTTAACATTACTGCCCATATGCTATATGTTGTACTCATATTACCATATGGGTTGAAACCATCACTTGCTAAACCAAGCCGCACATTGCGGGAATCACTTGCAAACCACTCATGTCTTTTATCAAACTCTTTCCAAACAATAGAATCGACAGGGTGTCTGAGAGTATTGCTATCATCTTCTCGACCTTCTTTGTGCCACCGCATTTCCTTGGCCATTTCTTTTGTCATAAACAACCGTTGTAACCTTGATTTTATTGGGAAATACCGTAAGACCTTTTGAGGAATATTACTTTTTTTGCCTTTGCCATCAATCCATCTTGAATTGTTGCACTTTGGGCATACCACTTTGTCTGCATGTTCTTTCCAAAAAAACACACAACCATTCTTGCATGCGTGTATCTTATCGTAACCGAATCCCACGTGTTGCCTAAACTGTATTGCTTCTCTATACGAGCGTGGCAATGTCTCTCCATCTGGGAGGGCCATCTTTATCAAGTCAATCATCATATCAAACGCCTTGTTACTCATGTTGCAGAACGCCTTTATATGAAGCATCTTCAGTACAAAAGCAATTTGTGTAAATTTCTTGCAGCCTGGATAAAGTTCTCGTACACCATCTTCCCAAAATCGGTAGAAGGAGCTTGTTTGTTCGTGATCATCGCTTGTGGGGCCCTGTGAAGTAGAGGACTCTCCGATGTTAGCATCAACAAATGTCCCCATACATACATCGTCTAACAATTCTTCAACTGCATCAACCTCCTCCATCATTTCAGTTGTATGTGTGTGCATGTTTGTAGAAGTGTTTACCCTAAAATGATCTTCTTCCCTGTGAAATATCCATCGAGTGTATGCCGGAGTAAATCCATTCATATACAAGTGACCCTTCACCTCGCTAATATGAGAATAATATCGATTTGCACAATCACGGCATGGACACTTTGTCATATCACGTGAATCAACTGATTTAACTGCCATTCCCATGAATTCTTCCACACCTTTTTGAAAACGCTCTGAACATCGAGTACTTTCCCGCATCCAACTCCTATCCATATTGATGTCCCTATTAGAGGTTATTCGTTACGTACATGTACGCACACAAGGGAATTAGAAGATCAGATTCTTAAGAATTAATAGAATTAAATGGGAGGTCTATTCTCAAATATTGATGCTAGCTCAATGCCATGTTACCTAACAAAATATTCTAGAAGTGGGTTAGTAGTTTAGAACAAATTTCTATTTGTAATTTATTTACTTGTTTAACTCAATGACAGTTTTACATTTTTTACCATTGATGTTAGCTTTGATATTTATTATAGAATGTTATCTTGCTTCAAGTTTACTGTGCTGCTTTCTTATTAAACTTAAATGGAAAAGACAATACAATCATGTATTATACCAACTTTGATAACATAAGTTGATGTGAACTAGAAAATTAATAACATAATCCTAATATAAGAATAAGACTTAATACTAATAAACAAGTAATAATAAGAGAAGAAGGGAGAGATGCAGTGGGAATACAAGTTTTCAGACGATCACGTGTGCGATTGATCGCACCACCAGAGAGGTTTTACTTGTAGGTGGTGTGATCGATCGCACCATCAGGGGCTTCAGCACGTAGTGCGATCGATCGCACCACCAGAGAGGTTTTACTTGTAGGTGGTGCGATCGATCGCACCATCAGGGGCTTCAGCACGTAGTGCGATCGATCGCACCACCAGAGAGGTTTTACTTGTAGTGAGTGCGATCGATCGCACTATCAGCTATCCCACAAACAAGTTAGTTTATGCTTTACTCCAATCAACACATATCTCTACAAACCCCACATTTATACAGGTAAACAATTAATGACATGGCTATACATGACCGTGTGTGCACCCACCCACCCGTGCATATGAATACATACACATAATTAACCATATGTTACATCAAACTAATCAAATAATACAACATGGCTCTAGAATGTTAATTTATAGGTAATGTCATAAATTTTATTTTTCATATATCCTCCCCAATTTGCAGTACTATTAATTACCCTGGCCATGAATAGTTAGGGATGGCAACTTCTTGTGTTTCGAGTTCGGGTTGTGTTAAGGTATGCGTATAAGACTTTGTTCAAGAATGATCAAATTCTCTCTTCTCTTCCTACATTGTTGCTCTTCATTTGGTGTGTGATCCATGACTCGGATTGCAACATTTGGTCACCGTTAATCCACGTACCTGTACCACAAATTATCTTGCGTCGGATTTGGAGCCAAATACTTGTTTTCATGTTACTTGTAAGGCAAGGGTGTTTCTTTTGTTATGTTTTTTATGTGATTCTTTTCAACTATTTCTAAGTTGGTATCTTAGGGTCAGAAATGTAAATAGGTGCAACAGAATTAGTGGCAACCTTGGCTGTGGTTGAGCTTTTTTGAGCGTCAGGTTATTTTTGGTACCCTTATCCACTATATATTTAGCTCTTCAATGATTATGGCTCACATATTTTATTGTCAAGTATGTGTACCCTATCATTAGCAACTTAAGATTATTGGCTCAAATATTTTATTTTTATTGTGTTTTCTTTTGAAAAAAAATTGTAAGTAACATATTTTATTGTCAAGTACGCTGTTTCTCACTCTTTCAGGCACCACAACTTTGAGGAAGACATCACTATAAAAATTGTCTTATTGAAACAGGGTCACTATTAATTTCAAGCCCTAAGGACCTAGTCTCAAGATACTTAAACCCAGTTAGCAGACCAAGAGATCCATATAAAAGAGAAGTGCATCTTAAATCCTAGGTGATTAGTCCCTAATACCATAATGACACTAATCAAGCCACTTCTTGGCAAATTAATTTTTGGTGAGATTTCCACCGGCAGGTCCCCTGCACGAGGGCGAGGGGTGTGTACATTGAAAAATATTCAAGAAGAAGCCTGAGATAGAACTAGGGCTGGCCGCTTAGATATGAGCTTCTGGAAACCATTTAGTAATGAACTCCAAGTGCCGGATAGAAGATACTTGCAAGAACACAACAGTTGGTAGCAACTGAAAATTGTTCCAACCAATTGGGGCAGACAAAGATCACACTATGGCATTTACTACAACAACAACTACATAAAAAGAGATTTTTTGGGGATGGGGTTGGGGGAGGAGAAATGACAAATAATTTTCAAAATTAAAATTTTGTGGTATTATTAATTAGCTTATTAACCCAAAATTCATAGACTTATTGGTAGTACGATATCATTAAAGTGAGATAAAAGCCATACTTGACAATAAAAAAATCAATACCAATTTTGCATTACTTTGTTTGAATTTTCTAGTGTCAATGTAGATCGTGTTAAACGTTTTGGACGAACTATTTTCATTATTATGGCTATTGGGGCCTAATTGCTAGCTGGTTCATTCAAGGGTGGAACTTATACTCTTACTATTTAATTTCATTGGTAATTTTGAGTTATTGTTGAGTTTATTATTTGATTTTTTTGATGGACGCATGCTTAGGATCGAAGCAGAACCTTCTGATTTATATGCCAAATACTTGTTGCTTTAGCCAAATACTTGTTTTCATATATAATCACTATGGATGAGTATAAGAGTATATAGGTTAAATTTTGTCCGACCCTAAATTGTTAAGAGTATATAGGCAACAAAATGAAGAGCAAAATTGAATAAATTTACACCCAACACAAGCTTGAAATGATCAAATATTAGCCTTCTACTATGTTTGAAAATATCCCAATACTAAAAATCATAGGAAACAGTATAGAAACCACAAAAATCAACCATTTTAGATGCAAAACTGCAACCCATGAACATTGCTGCTGCCCAATAGAAAGAGAAGAAGAGAGGAGAAACTCATACCGGAGAGAAAGCTGCAGGAGAGCGTTAAGTGCGCCGGAGTGAGAGCTGGCAGAGAGAGGTGTGCTGGAAAGAGAGCTGCCGGAGAGAGAACCTTGCGTCGGAGAACTGAGTGAGTGAGAGCGATCGAGATAGAGAGAGTGAGAGTGAGAGTGAGAGTGCTGAATCCTGTATTTCCTCCGAAAATATGAACTGATCGAGTGAGAGTGAGAGTGAGAGTGAGAGTGCTGCAGCTCGATCATGTACGTTTAGGGTATCTCATGTATTTCATCCGAAAATTTGAGCCCCCGCCAGTTTTTAGCAGATGGCGGCAACTTATTTGGTGTAGCTCAATTAGTGGCTATTTGGGGCATTGTTCTTTAAAAAAAAAAAAAAAATTGAGAAAAATATAAAAAAAAAAAAGGCTCCAAAATAAATGAGAAAAATATAAAAAAACATGAAGCAAGTTGTAATTTATTTTTTGAAAAAAATTTCGTTTTTTTTTTTTTCAATTATTTTATTATTTATTTGTTAAAATAATAGGGGTATTATATGAATATTAAAAATAAGTGGCATTTTTATACAATTTGGTTGTTCGGGAGGCTACTTTAGTATCTTTTTATACTGTTCCAAAAAAAAATTATACTACCAATTTTTTAATTTTTATTTATTTATTTATTTGTAATTTTTCTCTTATAATATGTTTTTACTATTATAATATTAACTAAAAATTTTCGTTTATAAAATTTTTATGATAAAGATCATTAAGTTGATATTTCTCTTATAATTAGTTATAAAATAATACAAAATCCAAAGATAATATAAGATCAATATAACTAAGGCACTAAGATAATATAAAAAGCTAATAGTTCAATTGAATGTTGGATTGAACCTTCAATTGAATGTTCAATTGAACCTTCAAGTGTATCTAGTTTGATCTATCAATTGATCATACCACAGTCAATGGAACTAATTCATTAGGATCGCTCGGATGTTTGATCGAACATTTAATCCTATCACGATCAATCGAACTTCAGTACGATCGATCAGACATTTGATTCTATCATGATCAATCGAACTAATTCATTATGATCGATCAGATGTTTGATCGAACCATTGATCCTATCGCGATCGATCGAACTAATCTATTAGGATCGATCGGATGTTTGATTGATCATTTAATCATATCACGATCAATCGAGCTAATTCATTATGATCGATCGGATGTTTGATCGAACATTTGATCCCATTACGGTCGATCAGACTAATATGTAATAGTATCGATCGGAATTGATTTTATCAAATGTTTGATTGAACCTTCAATCATGTCAAGTTGTATTGATTTTATCCCGATCAATTAAAGTAATGCACTAATATAATATAAAATGCTTAGACTTCAATTCAATGGTCGATCGAACATTTAATTTGTTTGAATTTTGTTCGATCATTTGATCTTATCACGATCGATCGATCGAATGCACTAGGTAGGACCAATCGGATATTTGATCAAACCTTCAATTTCAATTGTTTCAATCATTTGATCTTATCACGATCAATCGAACTAATTCATTATAATTGATCGGATATTCGATCAAACCTTCAATTTCAATTGTTTCAATCATTTGATCTTATCACGATCAATCGAACTAATTCATTATGATTGATCGGATATTCGATCAAACCTTCAATTTAATTGTTTCAAGTTTCATCGATCATTTGATCCTATCATGATCGATTGAACAAATGTACTATGATCAACCGGATATTTGAATGAACCTTTAATTTCGATTGTTTAAATTTTGATTGTCACTTGATCCTATCCTTTCATTGTATCACTATCAAAGTTGTTGTACATTATTCAATAAAAATTAAAATAAAATTAAAAAAAAAAAAAAAAATTAAATTCTGCCTCTCTTTTAACATTCTGTTACAGCGATCGATCGCATATTGGGTACGATCGATCGCAGTCACAGAATGAACACGTTTGTACATTCTGTGACTGCGATCGATCGCACCCAAGGTGCGATCGATCGCAGTCACAGAAACAGCATACATGCGATATATGCTGGCCGAGTGCGATCGATCGCACGATTTGTGCGATCGATCGCACTCGGCCAGCACATCACGTGACCTATTTTAGGTCACTTTCCCCCCCACACCCACATATTTTTTTCTCCATTCAGCACGCACCTCCGGCACTCCTCCACCATTTTTCATCACTCCTCCACTCCTCCACCGTTTTTCACCACCTCTACCACACAGCCACCTCACGGTTCTCTTCTCCGGCAACCATACCAGGTATTTTTCACCACCTTTAATTTACACCCCTTTCCCCATTCCCATCAACACCCCAACCCCGATTACTTCCCCAACATTTTTTTTTTCTCATATTTCTGCAATTGTGGGTGTTCATCCACCCACATTGCTTTGTTCTGGTTGGATTTTGTTGTTTTTGCAGGGGGTTTTGAGCGGAGTTGGTTTGTTCTTCAATTTTGGCTATCTCTAGTGCACACCAAGTGTTTGTCAAAAGTCCCCAATCAACCTCATCATGCCAAGAGCTCGAGCTTCGTCCTCCCGAGGGTCCGATACCAGAGCCATTTGTCCCCCGCCCACTTTTGAGGAGCAGGAGCTGCTATTTGAGACCACCTTCGCCATTCGCGAAGACTTTCAAAATCTTGAGGCGACTTAATGGGCGGTCGCCGAGTTCAAGCGACGGGGACTCAACAATCTTTTCAAGGCGGTCACCACCACTGCCTACAGAAAATTGGTGATCGAGTTCTATGCCAACCTGTGGCATGACTGCAACAACGTGGCAGCCCTCTCTTCCAAAGTGAAAGGCAAAGCTATTGACGTAACACAGGCCGACATTGCTGCTGCCCTTCAATGCAATCATGAGCACCCTCCAGAAGCCGCACAACTTGCTGAGCAACCGGCCAGATTCTACGTGGTGGAAATCATTGAGGACATGTGCGATGGGCAATATGCTGATTCCCATCATAATGCCGGCAGCCGATCGAAGCTACCTCAACGGCTTTGGTTTGTGGACTCCATATTACACCGTAATGCTTTTCCGTTGGGGCACAAATCTCAGAGGCGGGATCAATTTCTTCAAACACTCTACGCCTTCCATAAAGATGCTTGGTACTCCATTCCCGACATAATTTGGAAGCAAATTCAGAAATTTTGGAATGGGGTGCACGTTGGAGGAGCAGAGTCCACACATTCATGGGGGTTGCCTTTTCCATACTTAATCTCGTACATCCTCCGGAAGAAAGGCATCAAGGGTACCGAAGCTGATGAGCCAGTCACTACTACTCCCATATTTGGCATTCGCCAATGGAATAAGAGCTTGTCCCACATGCCCCGGGGACCAGCACCTGGTGCGGAAGAGAGTGAGGCCGAGCCGATCGCCGAAGATGAACCTGAAGTTGAGCCAGAGGCATCTGAGGAGGAGGAACAAAACCGCTCACTTATTGAAGAAAGGAGGCATCCAAAACTTTCAAATTGATGGACAAACGCCTAGACACCATAGAAGAATTGATGCAGTCCATTCTCACCCGGTTGCCACCGCCATCTGCAGGAGCATCATCTTCTGGACAGCAGTGAGCAAGGACCACCGTCTGGCTGAAGACGTTAAACTTAGCGCTCATGGAAGGCACCCCCTAGTTTACCCTTTTTATTTTGTTTAGTATGTTTTAAGTTAATCTTTTTATTTGTCTTTAGTTTTGTTTCTTTTTATTTGTCTTTAGTTTTTAAACTTAGCGCTCATGGGAGGCACCCCCTAGTTTACCCTTTTTATTTTGTTTAGTATGTTTTAAGTTAATCTTTTTATTTGTCTTTAGTTTTGTTTCAATATATTCATCATATCATATATATACACTATTAGATATGTAAAATTTAATATGTAAAATTTAATATGAATTATGAAATGGGAATTAAGAATTAAGAATTAAGAATTAAATTTTCATTCGGGGAATTAAATCCCATTTGGTTAGGAATCATTTGGGGAATCCACTTAAAACTGAAGTCTTCAAATTAGTCCAAATGAAAACTTTATCCTCCAAATGAAACTCCTAACCAAATGGCAAATATATACAAATTAAAATCTTTCTTTAGGAGGATGGAATTGAAATAGAAGAATTTTTCCTTTTTTTTTACAAAAAAACATATATATATATATATATATTGAAACAACTGTACATATGAAATATTAAGTGAAAGGGAGAGCTTTACTTTTACGGTTAAAATTTTATTTTGTTATATTTAACGGTGCATATTGTGTCACTTTATTTGAAAATTTTAAACAATGCAGTGATATATACAAAATTTTAGTGGATGCTATTGGGCATCAACATTTTTTTTTTGTTTTTTAATTTTTTTTTTTAATTTTCCTGCCTACTCTTTAGGGTCGAGAAAGTCGACCCTAATACTTAGGCATTAGGGTCAACTTTCAGAGTCGACCCTAATGATCACTCTTCAGCGTCCACTTTAAGTGGACGCTATTGGTGAATAAAATTATTTTTTTTTTCTTTTTTTTAATTCCTCCACATACTCTTTAGGGTCGACTTTGTCGACCCTAATACTTAGGCATTAGGGTCGACTCTAAAGTCGACCCTAATGATCACTCTTCAGCGTCCACTTTGAGTGGACTCTATTGGTGAATAAAATTATTTTTTTTTTCTTTTTTTTTAATTCCTACACATACTCTTTAGGGTCGACTTTGTCGACCCTAATACTTAGGCATTAGGGTCGACTCTAAAGTCGACCCTAATGATCACTCTTCAGCGTCCACTTTGAGGGGACGCTATTGGTGAATAAAATTATTTTTTTTTATTTTTTTTAATTCCTCCACATACTCTTTAGGGTCGACAAAGTCGACCCTAATAAGTAACCATTAGCGTCGACTTGGAAAGTCGACGCTAATGATCTTTTTCCCGCCTTTTGAATATTTCCCGCGAGAATATTAGGGTCGAGTTATTAGCGTCCACTGTAGAGTGGACGCTATTATTCATCTTTTGGGTCGGCTATTAGCGTCCACTTGGATGTGGACGCTAATACATAACTATTAGGGAAAGTCGCCCCTAATAGTTGAGTATTAGGGGCGACTATAAAGTCGCCCCTGATGAGTCAGTTTCTTGTAGTGAAATCAATCTTGTTACCATAGAAAATATCATCCTTAAAACCCTTAACAAAAATCTAAAGCATGTTCTTCTTCTATTCAACAATTTAAAAACAAATAAAAAAAAAAAAAACAAATTACAAGAGATATTCAATTTTAAAGTCAACAATATGAACCATGCATTCAATTAATTAAGAGGATTCTAAATCATGAGAAAAACATGATTGAACTCATATCCAAATTCCATCTTTGTCAATTGATGTGAAGCAAGAACAATGTATGTAATCATTAAATAAAACAATATTATTCTGAGCACAAACAACTCTAAAAAATAAATGATGAAGCTTTTTAATTAGACTTCATCCTCAACTTTAACTAACAATTTTAGCCTCTCATATTAAAATACATAACAAAATAGAAATAAAAAGACAGGAAAAAAAAAAAAAGAAAAAAAGAAAAAAAAAAAAAGAAATGCTATATATGCGTCGCTCCCCCAAATTCAGAACTACGCTATGGCGCTCTGCGCCTCTGTCTGGCTTTCCCCGTTTGCGGAGCGCGCAGCTTGTTGTTCAATTTTTTGAAAGAATAGATTTTCTTAAGTTTAATGCATTGCAGCGCTTTGAACCCACGTTTAGTTTAAAAGACACAAGTTGTCTTTTTGTGCTTCTTTTGTTATTTTTCTTTCTTTCTTGATTGGCTGGTCCCACGCATGGCTCATTCTTTCTTTTATTTCTTTTGTTCTCTTGCTGGAGACGTGTTGTTTGGGGTGTTGCTTCTCACTTTATTTTCTTTTCTTTTGTGTTGGAAATAACATCACATTGAGAGGGAAATTGTTAGAGATATTATAGCTGTTTTTAAAGTGAAGTGCCTCCAGATTTTCATCACAAAGTAGGCATGGTTCTTCACCAAGTCAACGATGGTCAATATTATATTTATTTAGGCAAACAAGTGAGTTACACAACTTCAATCGTATAAGGTTATTGATTTATTGTAGTATTATTAATAACATATACATAATTTTCATATTATTCTCGCAACGCATCACTCTAGATGACTTCAATCTCTGGACAGATATGGGACTCCTTGTAACACCCCTGCTTCAAGTGGTGTGATATTAGGAACTCCAATCACCACCTATAAATAATCTTTATCTAGTTAGTTAATAGGTAGTGGAGTCCAACCCCACACTTAGGGATAATAGGGGACTCCAACCCCACGTTCTCACTTTACTGGCAGTACTAGGAACTCCAACCACCACCTATTAATAATCTTAGAGCACTAGGGACCCATCTACAACTATTGGTCTGGAGATTAGAACCCAACATTGTGGACTCCAATCACTAGTCGAAATAGGATTATTTTCAATTCATTTGAACTGGAGAATATCCAATTAGTTATAGTGGAAGGGTATTTTTGTCCCCTCACTGGGACTAGAATACAAAATGCATTAATGTCTTTTATTATTTTTTTTGTTGTTGGAATAACACTAGAAATAAGAGTCTCTAAGGGGTAACTCAATTGGCTCAGGACCACGCTTTTTAAAGCGCAAGTCACTAGTTCGAATCTCCTTTTCCCCCCTCTTATATGGACATGTCAAAAAAAAAAAAAAAAAAAACACTAGAAATAAGAAATATGCAATATTGTGTCTTTTGTTATTAAAGCAATTTATAAATAAATTAGCAAATAATATATGATGTGACACCCAAACTGTAAATCACCCAATTTACCGTTCGATACTAAACTTTCATCGGTCCTCAATGTAAATTATTCTAATACAATTATGTGACAACCTAACTTTGTATAACAAGGTTGTTAATGGAAATCTTTCATTTCACACGTGAAGTTACGACATCATAGATACAATCTCAAAGTAATTTTTAAAAAATAAATAAATAAAAAAGGTAACACTCACATAACACGTCTGACTGAATATGCCTCAATTTAAATAGATATTCATTTTGCACTGTTAAATAATAAATACACACTAGGTGTATCAAATAAAGATAAGTTCCACAAGCAACACATAAGTACAAAATATAAACTAAGTTAGAGTCATATTACACATATTCAACGGAAATAGACTTACCATAAAACAAAAGAGCGCATCATGGTCTAGCAACAAAACATAGTAGATCGATGGTATCCTCAATAACCGCTAAAATCGGCATAAGGGTTCTCACACTCGTCCTCTAAACCTATAACATGGTCTATGTAAATATGTTTAATATCATATTTACATAGACAAATAAGTGAGTTCTACTTATTCAATAGTATAAGGTTAATGATTTATTGTAGTATTATTAATATCAGTTGTATAATTTTCATATTATTCATGCAATGCATCATTTAAATGACTCTAACCTCTATGCTCGTAGGGGACTCTAACCCCACGTTCTCACTTTACTACCAGTACTAGGGGACCCCAACCACCAGTCTGGGCACTAAAACCCACTTTGTTATTATATTTTAACTTTGTGGATAGTATAAGGTTTTGCATCTAAGGAAATTCGAACCTTAGACTTGATGAGGATGCCACCAAGCTGACTAAGGTCCTTACCACTTAATTAAGCCAACCCCTTGATGTTCGGTGGTGTATAGCATTACCCTACACTCATATATATAGCATATGTTTAGGGGTCAAAAAGCAACCTCAATTTGAAAACATTACGACAAAAATAATTCTTTGACCAAAAAATTTTGTGGGATAACATGACTAATTAATAATGGGTTTCCTAATTCATGAAGATCAATTGTAGATAAAATTGGACATTCATGTTGTACTCAAACTAGCACAGTGAGTACCCACTCACATGCTCATACATAAATGAGGCTAACTAATATAAAATAAACGAATGTACATACCTGGGTGCTTAAAGATGTTGAATCTTCACATTTCTAGCAATCCACCCGCTCTCCATCGCTTTAGTATTGATGCTTCTCTCAAGCATTCTTTAATAAAAGTGGATTTCTTATATTCTGCGGAAGTTATGAGCTTGCGCTTCACTTTAAGTTCCTCAAGCTTGGCAATTTCTCTATCGATTTGATTAAGAGCATTGTCTACTTGCTCTCTAACATAAAGGCCGAAGTGAGCACGTGAGATTCTCTTCAAATGATCAACGACAAATTGAATTTTGAACCTTGCTCGTTGCAAGGTTTTCAAAATTGTCGACCAGTTGAGAAGCAAATCATGGTTGATATCCACAACCTTGATGTTTTTCATGCTATATATGCACCCACATAACATGTGAAAGAGAAACATTTTTACCCTTGGACTTAACAAGGACTCGGAGCTAATGTCCCCGTGTTTAGAAAGCAAATGCTTGAGGATTGGGGCAAACTTCTTAGTAACTACGTAATCTCCAACATGTACAGCCTCTTCTTTAGGATCCAACTTATAGGAAAACTGATCAACTGCAGGCATCAAATCCAAAAAACTACCTTGATATTGAAATGTAGGAATCTCTTTGTCATGATCAAGAAACTTCATAAATTGTGTATAAGCCTTGTCAGAAAATAGTAAAACTTCATCAAGGTCATAAGATAATATGTCTTTAGCAGTAGCTGTTTCCCTTTCTATAGCCTCTAAAACAATACCCAACTCCGTTTTCTCATCTTCACTCAAAGATCTTAACATGTTATACAAAATCAAATTGGGTTCGAGTTGCTTTTCTTTCTCTTGCACCATCTCTTTTGTTGTGTCTTTGGTAATCAGCCTAACAAGTTGTCCATTAGGATTTCTCAGCTCTACATATCCGTACTCTCCCTTTAGCGAAGGTATTACCTAGAAACCAACCAAAGATTGAGTCGAACGCAAACCAATTGTAAAATTTTATTTAGTGAAATTCATGATATAAATTATAGAACAAACCATGGGCACCAACCAAACCAAGATGAACTTAAATGGCACTAACATGTTGTTTAGTATACATGTGTGAGTGTAGAAAGGTTTGAGTCTCATATTAAAAAGATGTCATAAGTGTGAAATGTAAACATAACATAGTTGGGTCAAAACTCATAGGCTTAAGTTTTTAGAATGATTAGTGCCTCAATATGCTATATTGATCAATGGCTCAATTTCTTTAACAAGTGATATCATAGCCAATTGTGGTTCGCTGTCTAACGGAGTTATAGTGGAGTGGCGCAGGCACGAACAATGGTCCATGGAGTAGGGACAAAGGTTGATAAAAAAAATAAAAAAAAGCTTTCGTTTGAGGGGGAGTGTAGCAATGTGGTGATAGACTCACCCATTAGGGAGAGATTATTGAGTATACATGTGTGAGTATAGAAAGGTTTGAGTCGCACCTTAAGAAGATGTCATAGGCCGGTGTGAGTAATTAATATAGCATTGTTTGGCCAAACATAAATTTAAGCTTTGGGATTGAGTGGTGTGTCAATATGCGATATTATGGGTTCACGAAATTAAAGATCTTACAAGTTATCAATCTCCTTAAGACATGTCTTCATTAAAAAGAAAAGTGTTATTCATATAAATGAATCATACAAATCTTAAAAGAAAGACCAATTAAGACCATAAGAAATGCCACATTTATTCAAGAACTACTTTGGTTGCCCAATGTTTTCCAAATATATATGCAAATTAAATAAACTGCTTTTAGAGGTAGAACCTTCATTACTAAGCCATATGCAATTTTGATAAAATCTTGAAAATAAACAAGTGTTGTTTATTCAAAGTTGTGCATTGAATCACTGATGTGGCTAAAAAAATTAAGGTTACAATTAATATTTTTTCAACATGCTATTCAAAATTCTCTCCTTGTATTTTCGTTTTAGTCAAAAAGAGTAAATAAGCAATGTGAAATAATGATCAACAGACAGACATGATTGAATTTCCAAAATAAAAATGTAGTAGTATCTTAATTATTACCTTAGAGATGACGCATTTAACTTCAGCAGCAAATTGACATTCCATGCACTGATAAAGGGGTAATAGTGGATCCCTATCTTCCTCACAGGCATCACAGTAGAATTCATCTTCTGTCTCATCTTCATATGTAGCAAGAGAATTCGTCAGGATAAGGCGATGTATGTGGCATTTGTGTTTAATGGTATATGGTAATGGACCACACGTAAGATGGAGATTGAAATCACAACGCAGATCGAGACAACTTAAGGCATATGAATCACATGTGGACTTGCAAGTGCTACACTTAAGTGGACCGTGGCCATCTGTAATCTCCTTGACGTGTAGGAGATGATTGTGATCCTCGGACAGTAGTATAGCAGCCCTTATCTCACTACATCCAACGTGCAAGCGGAAATTGCAATTATGATCACTCTGACAAATGTAGACGACCATATTGGTATCTTTGCGACAGGCATTGCATATGCTCCCAGGAAGAGTAGCTGTCCAGTCTACGATCTGTCGTCGAGGGTATTGCTGAAGCAGAGTGAGAGGGTGGTATTGATGAAAGGGATGGTAGATCTCTTGCGGCAACTCAATGCATGTTTTGCAAATGTAAACTGCCTTGTTACAGGAAGGATGGAAACAAGCATAGGTAAGAATATTTGTGCAGGGTTTCCTACATGCATAGCAATTAATAACACTACCGTCACCATCCTTGATCATAGAGAGTACTGACAATGGATGTCCATGGAGGAAATGCTGAATCTGAGGTTCTTGACTACTTGTAGATGATTTGTCGGTATTGGGCAACAAAGTGCAATCAACATGCATCCCAAAACCACACCGACCGCAGCCATAATATAAGATTCCCGGCTTCAAGGATTCGTAACAACCTCTGCAATAAGATTCATCACCTGATTTATAAATGTACAAGGTGAGAGGGCACGTATGATAGAAGTGTTGGATCTCTTGAGGCAAGTTTCGCTCATAACATGATCGATGCAGAGAAAGGTTACAAGGGAAGCAAGCATAGGTTGGATGCGAGCAGTATTCCCCACATAGGCAGCAGTGTATGCGATCTTTAGGCACGTTAATGAAGAGCACCAATGGATGATGGTGGATAGAAAGCGTACAAACTTGCCTGTCTTTTTCTTCAATTGTTGGCCTTATAATAGCACAGTCAACATCAACGTTGAAGTTGCACTTGTCGCAACGGAAGACCAAGCCTTTGCGTTGGTTTGAATTACAAGCATAACAGCTTAAGCCGTCGTTTTGCTGTAGGGTAAGAGCGTGTGGATGAAGGAATAGGATCCTTGTGCCTACGCCGGATTTAGCCAAATCACCCTGGGGAGAGCGCACAGTAAACTTACGATGATGCTCATGGCTAGTCGCCCACTGGTCCATCCACGTCATCAACATTTTTCTTGAGTATTTGAAATGTACGGCTGAAAAAGATGAGCATTAAGTGACATTTTTTTTTTTTGAAAGAATATATATATATATATATATATATATATATATATATATATATATTACACTTCATTCTTTAAACCATCTAGAGCATCCACAATGGCTTAGTAATTCTTCCATTCTATCTAAAATGGCTAACCAAATCCATAAAAATCTCCCTCCATCCAATTATGTAAAATAAATTTTTTCTCTATTTGTGAATAGTGTCACGCCATATAGGGTATTCTTTTCTTCTTTTTCTTTTCATTTTTCTCTCTCTCCAACAAAACTCTTCTTCCCCTTCGTCTTCTTCTTCTTTTCTCTCTCTCTCTCTCTCTCTCTCTCTCTCTGATCTTTTTCTTTTCATTTTTCTCTCTCCAACGAAGCTCATTTTCGCTTTATCTTCTTCTTCTCTAATAAACTCTTTTGCTCTCTCTCTTACCACCACACAAAACACCGAGTTTTTTTTCATCCATTGGTCCCTTTTAAAGCCAAGATATTTTGAATAAGAATTATCTAGATTTGTAGAGTAATGATATTTAGTATACTCTTATATGACTGTCATATAATTATAATAACGTGGCAGTGAAAATCAACATTTAAATCAGAAGGTGCTTGTGAAAAGAAAAAAAATCAATAGTTGATATTAATTGCCACACCATCATAGTTATATGACAATCGTATGAGAGTACTAAGCATATGAGATCATTTCATGGTGACCCGAGTTCTTAACATATAACATCATTACTACGTATGAGTTGCAATTAATTAAAGAAAAATTAAAAATATTGAAGTGATAATGTGGCAGATCCGGTTTTTTTTTTTAAAAAGGAAAACTTGTGGTGTTTAATTTGGTATTTTTTTTCATGGGAATGGGTTTTTAATTAAAATGAAAAAATAAATATTATTTTGATAAAATAGAGAAAATTTTAGATAAGTTGATGGATGAGGTTTTGGAAATTGGTTAGCTAAACTAAGGTAAGGAGATTTTGGTTAGCCATTTTGTATTGAAAAATGGCTAAACTATTGTGAGTTGCTCTAACTATTTCTTTTGTAAGTTCACTATTGAATTCATGGAACAAACAAATTTAATGATATAAAAATTCACCTATTCACTGTACGGTGAAGGATGAAATAGAAAATAATTTTTTATCATTTCTCATATATATATATATATATATATATATATATATTAAAAGAAGAGAAAGTGCAGGATAAATAGATAAAGATATCATGATTAAAAGTTGCGAAAATAAGGGACAAAACGACCCAATCCTATGCGAAACTACTTGTATCAACAACTCACTCACTTTCCCCATTCCACCATGGCCACCAGACCACCCATTGCCTTACAAACAACAGCAAATCTGCATCAAGAAAAGGGAAATGAAAGCCAAGGGATTGGAAAGTTTACCTCAATAAACTCTGATAGATAGATTGCGAATAGGGAGAGACCAATTTGTCAAGCAAATCTGCATCAAGAAAAGGGAAATGAAAGCCCAGGGAGAGGAAAGTTTACCTCAATAAACACTAACAGATAGACTGCGAATAGGGAGAGACCAATTTGTCAAGCAAATCTGCATCAAGAAAAGGGAAATGAAAGCCCAGGGAGAGGAAAGTTTACCTCAATAAACTCTGACAGATAGACTGCGAATAGGGGGAGAGCAATTTGTCTGTGTGGCCCTGTGGGAGTTAATCAAGTCTTATCAATATATATATATATTGACAAGACTTGAAATTCATGTCCTTGCTTTGCTTGGAAAGCAAGGAAAATGATCCTTTCCATACTAATTCATTTTATCGTCCTGAATTAAAATCTGTGCATTATATGATGTCAATAATGTTCACATGTTTTGTAAAATTATAATTTTATTTAGTAAACTGTTATATGACTGTCATACAATTGAGATAATGTAATCTTGCAAATCAACATTTCCTTAATTAATTAGAGTTCGTTTGGTAACACTTTTTAAGACAGTTTTTGTTTTTTAACAAAAAATTAAGAGCATTAACAAACAACTCAACACACTAAATACTCAAAACAACTTTCACTTTTATATTAAAAAAAATAAAAAATAAAAAAATAAAAAAAAATAAAATTCCATCTAAACAGCATTACC
>NC_081545.1:15998072-16013061 GCF_901000735.1 Corylus avellana | reverse complement strand
AATTGGTAACGTGCCATTATGACACGTCACCAAATGGTGACGTGTGGAGTTTTACACGTTATTAAATATTTTAGTAACGTGTCATTAACTGCCACGTCACTAAATAGTGACATGGCAAATATTAATGAATAGTATACACGTTACTAATACTTTCTTTTTTTTTTTTGTAGTGATATTTGGGTGAAAGGTGGGCCTGTGTTTGACTGTCACACAACCAGAAATTCTCTTTAGGTTTGGAACTTTGAGTTGGTTTAATAAAGTTTTGATAACTGTTCGTTTTGGATTTTAGATTTTAAAGAGAGCTTTTAAAAATGTAAAAATTTAGAATTTATTTGGCGTCAAATTTGAAAAATGTATTGTATATAAGGCCTTTCAAAAAATGGTTTTTCAAATTTTGCGAAGTGTTTTCCATTTATAAAAAATAGAAGGTTTTCAAAATAAATAAATAAAAATTCCATCTAAACAGCATTACCAAACAAGCCCTTACCTCCTCTCCTTTAAAAGCCTTCAATTTCAAGTGCGGGCAAAGCAAGGTATCAATTTTTGGTAAAGATCTTCTTAGCGCTTCAATTTTAGTCCTAGCAAAGCAATACTACTATGAAAGGTAATAAATTTTGGTAAAATTCTCCATCTTCAAACTATCGCTCAATTGATAATATCTACATATAACAATTATCAAATTTGAGGAAAAATCTATATACTTTTCCAAACTGCTCCTCAATTAATGATAATGTCATATTCAAACTTTCAACTGAAAACAAATCCCCAAGATTAGAAAAAGAACAAAAAGAACCTTAACAATCTTTTTCTTTTTTTTTAAAAAAAAAATACTCCTATAAATTTGAGAAAAAAAAAAAACTATAACTAAAATAAAATAAAATAAAAATCGGGATGGCCGAGCCACCCAAGGCCATGGTTCCGTAAAAGAGAGGTATCTATATGCATGTCTCTACCTCATCGCTCCTATTGTCCGACTAGTTGATTTTAAATCTTAAACTCTCTGTTGCTATGGTCAACCAAAAGAATGAAGACCATCTTATTCTGCAAAGCGATACTAGTTCGAAGTTACCAAATTTCAAGCTCCTTCACTCATGCATAATAACAACAAAAAAAATATATTCCTTCTCTCCTTCAAAAGCTTTCACTTTCAAGTCCTAGCAAAGCAAGGTATTAGATTTCAGTAAAGCTCTTCTTCCATTAAAAGCCCTTCAATTTCAGTAATAGCAAGACAATACTACTACGAAAGGTATCAAATTTTGGTAAAGCTCTCCTCCATATTTACAATCCTCAAAATTTTTATTTTTTATAGGAAAAACTACACATATTCCCCTAAGTATTTACATCAACGTACCTCAACAAATTTATTCTTTATTTTAGCTTAAAAAATCACTTTTTTTTTTCCTCTTTTAGCTATTTACTTTTTCCAAACACCTACAACAAGCTCAAAATTTGAGCTAGCCACTTTTATGTTCCATTTAAATTTTATTTATTTTTTTCAAATATTTCTTTATTCTTTTTGTAACAATCATATCTTTAAAGATTTATTTATTTCTAAGGATCATACTTTTTAAAATTTATATTTTCCTAATGCTCATATTTTTATAAATTTTATATTTTCACAACCATCATTTTTTTTATTCAAATTCACTGCCTTGCACCAGCCCCAAATATTCAGGTTGGTATCCAAATTTTGATTTTGATTTTGAAGAAAAATTCCAAAAGTTATTTGTCATGCCAACTGTGTTGTTGGTTCAGTAGTCACAACGACTTCTTTTTGTCCTAGTGGGAGAGTATGTCACTTCATCCCAGTTTGTATGGGAGTCATATGATAGTCCACTAAATAACATTTCTTTCTAAAAAAAATTAAATAATATGAATATATCGTTAGATACGCCCTAAAGCACCTTCTCTCCTTTAAAGCCTTCAATTTCAAGTGCTAGCGAAGCAAGGTATCATATTTTGGTAAAGCTCTTCTTTCATTAAAAGCCCTTCAATTTCAATCCTAGCAAAGCAATACTACTACAAAAGATATCAAATTTTGGTAAAGTTGTAACGCCCCCAAAATTAGAGGGAACCATTTTGGTAGGGTTACTGGCAATTCCTCAAATTAGGTTAACCGGTAACTAACCGAGAGAATCGCCCATCTAACAAAATCAAAGTAAATATAAGTAGAAGGTGAAAATGTAAGATATGAGATATCTAAAAATCATAAAGTATGCAAGAATTACCATCAATCATAGACTTGGAGCTTCTAATCAAAATAGTCATTCTAATCAAATCGAGTACTACGAAACAAACTCATAGCTTCTTCATTTTAGAGAATCCTGTTAAAACAAACAACCAGACAAGCCGTAAATTAGTCTAAGACTCAGTAAGTAAATCTCACAGTTGAGTATGAAATGAGCTCCCATTATAATACAAAAGTAAACGTGTGTTTCCACAAACATATTAGGTGTTGCCTCTGCCATTACACCATAAAAGTATTGTTTTGGTTTTCGAGGAGTGTAGGTGTAATCCTAGCGACAATCGCCTATAAGTTTGAATGCAGAAAACTAATGTCATAATTAAGTCGTAATTATCATATATGGTCTACCCAAAATATTACTCATTCTCAGTAAAATTGGCGCTATCCCGAGTGACTTGTAATATAATACCATTGCCCCGTATATTGCACTCTACCGTCCATAACACTAACAATTCGACGGAGCCCAACTTCGGGTGGCCTACGCTATTAATGATGTATATCATATAATAACCCGCCAATCAAATATGGTTGTGCTGGTCACAAACAATCATTAGATCCAAGGCCCATATAAACACACACATATTTGACCATAGAATCAAGTCTATGTAGCAAGCTCATGACCATTATACCGCACATATCGTTGTACTATATCATACAATGCATCTTATTAATTAATTATTAAAGCATTTACTAAGTTATATGAAAAGTAACTATGCTCATAACATATGCGTGTTCAGTAAGCTGACATATCGCATGTTTTTTATGGAAGGCAATCATAAGTATTTACTTACCTCGTACGCTCACTCAAATCCTCAGACATCTCGAGTCCCTGCTATAACGAAACATAGTTTATCATTACACGTCGTACTAGAGAACCTATTATAAACATGTAAGGTCCTAACCTACGAGTCAAACTAGTTAAAAGATCACAAAACCCTAATTTTACCCATTCTGGACATTGTTCGAACGTTCTGGCTTATGATCAAATGTTCGGACTCAAGGTCGAACATTTGGTCAGAATAAATGGAATGTTTGGTTAGAATGCCATAATGCATGCAAAGCTCCTACATTCAAATCATCACGCTAATCATAAGTTTCTTAATAAGTACAATAAGACATAATAAGCCATAATACATGAAAGCTTAGGAAAACAATAGGTGTTTCAAAAAATTTGAAAACCTTTTCTTTTTATGAAGGATAATTGCATAACTCATCATGGCACTTATGAAAAACATGAACATTACATAACAACATGAAAACAAAATTGACTTAGAAGAGTTTACCTTTAAAGTTAACAACTCACTTTAAAATCTCCTCGTTTTCTCTGAAAAATCTCTCTCTATCTAGGTTTAGGGTTTAGGGTGGTGTGGGAGTGAGGGATGAAGGCGAAGGTGAAGGAGGGTGTATCTATAGGGTGAGGAGCATGCAAAAAGCTGAAAATGTGGATAATGGGTTAAAATTACTTTTCAGACTGTCGGTGTAAAATTACTATGCAAAAGCATAATTTGGTACTATGCTCGAACATTCGGTGTATTATTACCTAACGTTTCTAAGGTTGAAGGTCAAACGTTCAGTGTGGAACTTGGTCAAACGTTCGTGCTAGGGATAAAAGTCAAATGTTCAGTATGGAACTTGGTCAAATGTTAGTGCTAGGGGTAAAGGTCGAACGTTCACTGGTCCCCTATCAAATGTTTGGCCGAAAATTAAAGTTGGGTTTTTGGGGTGTTTTTTGAATGAAAAGGTTTTTAAAACAATTTGTAATTAGTCGAACATTAAAACAATTTTCTTTTTATGGTTTTGTAACTTTGGGCATCACAAACGCTCTCCCTCAATCTTCAAAGTATCATTCAATAGATAATGTCCACATATGAATATTATCAAACTTTAGGAAAAGTCTACATGCATTTTCAAACTGCCACTCTATTCATAATGTCATCCCCAAACTTTCAACTAAAAAAAAAAAAAATTGGTAATGTCCCCAAGATAAGCAAAAGGATAAAAATAACCTTAAACAATTTTTTAGTAAAAAAAATACTCCTATAAATTTGAAAAATAAAAATAAAAACTAAAATAAAATAAAACAAATATCGGGATGGTGGAGCCACCCCCAAGGCCATGGTTTCATAAAAGAGAAGTATCTATTTGCACATCTCTACCTCATCGCTCCTATTGTCCGACGTTTTAAATTCTATGTTGTCATTGTGAAGCAAAAGATCACATTCTCAAATCTCAACTGTGTGATTCTTCTAACCATGAGTTCCATTCTCTTAAGCCCTTGCTTCCAACCATGACAAACCATTGGGTTTAACACACAAATCTCCAGGAAAATTTGGGAGGATATTATCAATTTGATGGTAGTTTGAAGATAATGTGGTCTTTTTTCAAAATTATTTAAAGGAAAAAATTTACTTTAAACCCTTGAATTACCGCGTATTTTAACAAGCCCCCCAAACTTCAAAATCTCTCAATTTTAACCCCCTGAACTTTCAATTGCAATCAATTTGAACCTCTCCATCAGATTTAGCCGTTAAAAGACCAAAATATCTCTAACGTTTTGGATTTAAGGGTAAATTTAGAATTTTATAAAAAATTTAGGAGTATAAACGTTATTGTCTCACGTTTAACGTTTAAAATCTGACAAATGGGTTCAAATTGACTGCAATTGAAAATTTAGGGGTTCAAATTGAGAGGTTTGAAGTTTGGAGGCTTGTCAAAACGCGCGGTAGTTCAAAGGTCTAAAGCGAAATTTCCCCTTATTTAAATTTGACATGATGTACACCATTAAATGCACACATTTAAAATCTTGACAATAAAATGAAGAGCCTCTTATTCCGCAAAGCGATACTAGTTCGAAGTTACCAGATTTCTAGCTCCTTCACTCCTGCATAGAAACCCAAAAAAAAAAAAAAAAAATCCTTCTCTCTTTCAAAAGCTTTCAATTTAAAGTCCTAGCGAAGCAAGGTATTAGATTTCGGTAAAGCTCTTCTTCCATTAAAAGCCCTTCAATTTCAGTCTTAGCAACGCAATTCTAATACGAAAGGTATCAAATTTTGGTAAAGCTCTCCTCCATATTTCCAATCCTCAAATTTTTTATTTTTTATTTATAGGAAAAAATACACATATTCCCCTAAGTATTCACATTAATCTCAACAAATTTACGCTCCATTTTAGCATTAAAAAATCACATTTTTTATTTTTTATTTTTATTTCAGCTATTTACTTTTTCCAAACAACTACTATACATTACAGAATTTTAGTTGGCCACTTTTATATTCCATTTAAATATTCTTTTTCAAATATTTCTTTTTTCTTTTTCCAGCAATCATATCTTTAAAAATTTATATTTTCCTAAGGATCATAAATTTAATTTATATTTTCTTAATACTCATATTTTTTATAAATTTTCATTTTCACAGCATCATTTATTATTATTATTATTCAAATTCACTACCCCACACTAGGCCTAGATATTCAATTGGTATCCAAATTTTGATTTTGATTTTGAAGAAAAAATTGCAAAAGTTAATTGTCATGCCACCTCAATTGTTTGTTCACTATAGTCACAACAACTTCTTTTGTCACGGAGGGAGAATATGCAATAATACTAAGAGGAGAGGAAAAAACAAAATGAAAAAAAAAAAAAAAAAAAAAATAGAGGAGAGAGAATAATACCCTTCTTCAAAAATCATATATTAAAATGTGAAAGGAAGTGTAATTTTAATAAACCCAGTAAAAATACATGGTAATTAAAGATAAATTTATAGAATAACAATTATGAGATCAATTATGGTACGAAAGTGTAGGTAGAATTCTTAAATGGTGAGAAGGCATTCGAAACACAATCTTATGAAGGAAAAAATTGAATTTTTAATCCTAATAAGACACTCAAAATTTTTAATCCAGCCTGCACGGGTCCTGCTTTGCCGGTCTTCTCTGGGCCTATTCGCCGCCCACCGTCCACTGTTGGGCCTTTTGACGAGTTCCCGCCGCGATGAGCTTCCAACGCCCCTTCGGTTTTCGATTCCCGGCGTGTGCGTGATCGGAATGTGCTATTTTCTTTTCTTGTTTTATTTCCCTGTTCTATTGCTTCTTTGAGATGTATTTATGTTTTGGCATGTGTTTTTTCCCTGTATTGTTTAATTCCCCTTTTTTGTTAGGCTTGTAATAAGGCTCTTTCCTCTCTCACTCAATCTATGTCATCTTCGAGTTAATTAGTTTTGGTCCAGACCTTTGGGTTGTGGATGTGATCATTATCCTGGCCTTCGGGTCGAGGAGGAAGAGTTTCGGCATGAGAGTCTTTCCGCTCTCAGGGTCGAGGAATAATTGCTATCCATGCATTTGGTTGAGTCTGTCTGTCACAGATCTAGTACTAAATCTGATTGTAGTCATGGGTTCGCGGATTGGTCTCGAATCTTGTACTAAACCTAGTAATATTGTAGCTTTATACTATGGTTGCTTCAGAGCTTTACTCTGTGATGTAAGAGCATTATGCTCATGGTATTATTAAATGAAATGTTATATTTTTCTCAAAAAAAAAAAAAAGAAGAGAAGACACTCAAAAATATTATAATGGATACGATACACAGTGTCGTGTGCCTTGAAAAGAACTTTTTGGAATGGGATAGCACAAGCAATTCCAAGTATCGTAACAAAAGTTATGATCAAAACTGTAGAATAATCAATAAATGTTCGATAGATGAAGACCATGGAATGTTCAACACAGAACGTTTGATGGAACTTACTGACAATTGAAAATATAACTTTTTGAGCTATAAAAATGGTGTTTTGAGGCTAGAATTCTATTATATGCCCCACTCAACCCCAAGAACAACCCAACAGCGTTTAGAGAAAAAAATATATTAGTTTTTCTTTTTGGTATGAGGAAATATTAATTTTTTTTTTGCAGTTATATCCAAGGCACCTCCATGGAGGGCCCCATTCCTTCAAACATATCCCTGTTGACAAACTTAACTGAACTGTGAGTGTTCCTGTAGCAGACATTGATTAGGAACAGGAAATCTGGAAGATAGTACAATCGGTTTTGACTGATCTAACATGTTTGCGAGGATGATATCTGACTTGAACGGATCAAGCAGTAGCTTCCCTAATTTGAAGGATTGAAAGTTTTGAAGTATTTGTAAGTTCTATATTTACTTTATTTGCTACAACGAGTAATGAATCATATCGTGATTGATTTTGCAGTTTTCTTACTTAACCAAGTTGTTGGTCTTATTCCTGTGCCTCAGGGTGCTGAGAAATTGCTTAATCAGTGGTTCAATCCCAGACTATATTTTAACAACTGAAAACTTGAAAAGAATGTAAGTTGCTTGACATGTGTATACTTACAGAGCTGATTTACTTTTGAATTTCTTTCTCTATATCCAGGTTTAAAACTGTTTTATGTTCTGGACTTCTGTGATTATAAGACATCTTATATTTTTTATCATGACAAGTGTTATGAAGTCACTTGAGATGAACCAGAATTGTATTGAAATTACAGACTATTAAAGTTTCGATTTACTGTTCACTGGCACTATTTATTATTAATTTTGTATGATACTACCGTATTGCAGAGAAGCAGGATTGATTGCCAAGGGAGATCGTTCCTCCAAAATACAAATTTATAGATTTTTATTGAACGAAAATAGACCGAATGGTATCTAGATATGGGACTAAAACTCTACAAATAGGGAAGTTAAAACTCTTTTTTTTTTCTTTTTTTTTTTCGGTAGTTATTGGAAAACTAAACACATAAATCATATTACTCCTAATAGTCGCCTACCAACTAACTGACCAAATTCTGACTAAAATAAATAAATAAAATCCGATTAGATACCAATTGTTATATAGTCTAATGGTACTTCTTTTCCTTGCAATATGTGGAATATCTGGGGTTGTCAATTAACATGTGATTTTCAGATATCAATGTATTACGAACAGCAAGAGAATCATTTAAGGTTACAGATAGTTTAGCATTTTCAAGATTAATCTCATTGAGTTTCTTCAAGTGTTGATTATTCAACTTTTTCAGTTTACCTCAAAAAGATTATTATAAGCATTTTGCAGATCATCCTCCTCTTCAGATTTATTGTCAGATAAACCTAGTTTATTTTGAGAATTAGACTCACTAGTCTCATGCTCACTATCATAAGTAACACCAAATGCTAAATAATTCACTCCCTCTGCAACATCATCCTTGTCTGACTCATCAATTTGAGTCACATTAAAGGCCTTGCCATTTGACTTTCTCAAGTTAGCACAATCAGCACAAATACGATCATAGCCTCCACATTCATGACACTTGCGACCACTAGGTAACTTATCATTCTCAATAGTCTCATTTCTTGATTTCTTAGGAAATTGAGAATTTCTATTTCTGTAATTTTATTTCATGGGTCTGGAGAATTTCCTAAACTTCCTAGCAAACATAGCTATTTCTTCATCATCCCCAGAATCCTCATCAGAGGGATCACCAGAGTTCACCTTAGCATCCTTGATCTTAAGAGTAATATTCTTGGTTTTCTTTAGTTTAGGTAAGATAAGCTCAAAAGTTTGAAGTTAACCAACAAGTTCTTCTACTCTTATTGTGTCTAGATCTTTGCTCTCTTGTATGGCAGTAATCTTAGGTATAAACCTCTTAGGTAAAGATCTCAAGATTTTCTTAACAGTTATAGTATTTGACACTTTTTTTCTTAGATTGATAGAAGAGTTTCTAATTGTGCTAAGCTTAGAATAAAACTCATCAAATGTCTCATCTTCTTGTATTCTAATCTCTTCAAATTGAGAAATCAACATATGAAGTTTTGAAGATCTCACAATTTTAGTTCCTTCATGAGTGATTTCATGTTTCGCATGCTTCCTTAGTTATCTCACCTCTACAAATTCTTGAGAATTCCTTGATTGAGATAGAAATGAAGATGAAATTTATAGCTTTGTCATTAGCAATGATAACATTCTTTTCATCCATTGTCCATTCGGCTATTGCTCTATCTGGACGGGTCCATCCAAATTCAACAACATTCCAAACGTCAATTGATTTGAGATATGCTCTCATACGAATTTTTTAAAGCGTATAATTTAATCCGTTAAAGACGAGAAGAGAGTTAGGTACAACAGTATGAGACATTTGATGCGGAGTCTAGCATCACACTTAGGAGATAAATCCATCACAGTGTGAACCCACTCTGATATCAATTGAAAAACCTAATAGACTTCAATCTACACTTAGAAGGGGGTTAAATAGGTGTTTACAATAATATACAGAATTAAAAATATTAAGCATGCAACAATTCACTAAATGTATATAGAAGTTGTAAATAAAAGGGACATAGATATTTGGTTACAAAGAGGAAACCATTTAGAGAACTCTCTAAACGTAAAACCTCTCTAGGCACTACAAGAAATTTACTCATCAGGGGCGACTTTATAGTCGCCCCTAATACTCAACTATTAGGGGCGACTTTTCAAAGTCGCCCCTAATAGTTAAGTATTAGCGTCCACATCTAAGTGGATGCTAATAGGCGACCGAAAAGATGAATATTAGCGTCCACTATAACTCGACCCTAATATGCACACGGGAATTATTCAAGAGGCGGGAGAAATATAAGCGTCCAAAAAAACACTTTTAGCGTCGACATTTTGTCGACGCTGATAGTGAAGCAATAAGTGGACGCTAAAAGATGGCAAAGAAATTAAAAAAAAATTAAAAAAAAAAATCAAATAAAAGATCAATAGTGTCCACTCTGAAAGTCGCCCCTAATAGTTAAGTATTAGGGTCGACTTTGTGGACCCTAAAGAGTAGGTAGAAAAATAAATTAAAAAAAATTAAAAAAAAAAAAAATTGATTCCCAATAGCGTTCACTAAAAGTGGACGCTAATACTTAAGTATTAGGGTCGACTTTGAAAGTCACCCCTAATAGTTAAGTATTAGCGTCGACTTTGTGGACGCTAAAGAGTTGGTAGAAAAATAAAAATAAAATAAAATTGATGCCCAATAGCGTCCACTAAAAGTGGACGCTAATACTTAAGTATTAGGGTCGACTTTGAAAGTTGCCCCTAATACTTAAGTATTAGGGTCGACTTTATGTACGCTAAAGAGTAGGTAGAAAAATAAAAATAAAAATAAAAAAATAAAATTGATGCCCAATAGCGTCCACTAAAAGTGGACGCTAATACTTAAGTATTAGGGTCGACTTTAAAAGTCGCTCCTAATACTTAAGTATTAGGATCGACTTTGTGGACGCTAAAGAGCTTGTAAAAAAAATTTTTTTAAAAAAAAAATAGTAAAAAACAAATAAAACTAAAAGATTATAGGTTCAATTGAACATCTAAAAATGATAAAATGTCTTTTATATCCTCGAAACTTTTATAAAATTAAAATTAATTTTTCGTTTTAGAAAATGAAAAATTAAATTGTAAGCATTCAATTCTAGTCTAATAAAAAATGATAGGATCAAATGATCGATCATATTTAAGTTTAATAATAAAAACATATTTAATATTTGACTCATCGAACATATAATTTGATGCAATATCTCCTTGCATTAGGATTTGGCGTTAAAATGTTATTTCCCAAAAATTTACCTCCGATAATAAGTCATTATTTATTTTATATAAATTATCGGATATTCGATTGATCGTTATAGGATCAAATGATCGATCAAACTTCAAACAAATTAAAGGTTCGTTCAAACATCCATTAGGTCCTATTGCATTTGTTCGATCGATCATGATAGGATCAAATTTTAAACAATTGAAATTGAAGGTTTGATCGAATATTCGATCAATCATAATTAATTAGTTCGATCGATCGTGATAAGATCAAATGATTGAAACAATTGAAATTGAATTAATTCGATTGATCGTAATATGATCAAATGATCGATCAAACATCGATCCTACTGAATTAATTTGATTGATCGTGATAGGATCAAATGATCAATCAAATATTCGATCGATTCTAATGAATTAGTTCGATTGATCGTGATAAGATCAAATGATCGATCAAACATCCGATCGATTCTAATGAATTAGTTCGATTGATCGTGATAGGATCAAATGTTTGATCGAACATCTGATCAATCCTAGTGAATTAGTTCAATTTATTGTGATAGGATCAAATGATCAATCAAACTTGAAAAAATTGATGGTTCGATCGAACATCTGATCGATCCTAGTGAATTAGTTTGATTGATCGTGATAAGATCAATTGATCGATCCAATTGTATCTCCAACTGGATACAATTGAAGGTTCAATCGAACATGTGCATCTTACATGTTCAATAAATACATGTAATTTTTATAGATTAGGTTAAAAGAAATTCTTCCAACCTAGTTTGGAGAAAAACTTTGTCCATATATATATATATATGTGTGTGTGTGTGTGTGTGTGTGTGTGCGTGTGTGTGTGTGTGTGTGAGAAAACTACAAAATGATGTATATATATTAACAAATAAAAAATAGAAAACTTTACTAATTATGACCCAAAAAATTAATTTTTTTTTTCAATCAATTTTGACTTAAAAAAAATTAATAAGCTAATATAATTGTCTTAATAAGTTCAAATAAAAAAAATTAAAAAGTGGACAATCAGCGTCAACATTATAGGTTGACGCTGATAGTATGGTTATCAGCGTCGACTCATATGGGTCGACGCTGATAGATTTATATTAGCATTGACTAAGTCGACGCTGATATAAAACTATGTCAGTTTGATACAAATTAAAAGGCGGGATCTATTGGCGCGGCGGGTGAAATTTTCGGAAAATTTTTTTTTGTATCTCCCCCTTTTTTCTTCTTCACCTCTCTAACCCATTCTTCTTAGGTTATCCCCTGCCTTCTGCAGTTCTGCACAATACTAGGAGAGAGAGCTAGAGCGAGAGAGAGAGAGATAGACACAAGAGAGAGAGAGAGAGAGAGAGCGACGGACAAACAAAGAGAGACAGATGAGACTGCGAGAGAGAGAGAGAGATGTGATTCAAAGTTGCAGACACACAACCATGAGAGACAAATGTTCTCACTAATGAACATTTGTCTTTCTCTAATTGCCGAGCAAGGAAGAAAGAAGAGCTTCAGGTAAATTTTCTTCCTCTTCGTCTTCTCTCTTTTCGTTACTGTCCGAAATTCTCTCTCGTCGGAACCCTGTTTTCTCATGCTTTGGTTTAATTTCGAATCTTGGTGCATATTTCTGAAATTTACGCTTCATGTTGGCATACCTATGGATGATTTGAGTATTTTACTAATTTTGGATTTGGGGATGAAAAATTGTAGAAGCCCGCCCCTATTTGTTTGTTGTAGAAGCCCCTAGTATATGGAATTTGAGGATTATTGGGTCAACGCTAATGGTGGGTGTTGTTTGAATTTTTGGATAATTTGTTTTATATTGAAAATTATTTTAAAAGGTTCCACTGAGAATCAAATTGAAAATTTAATCCATCGTTCATTGCAGGTTTATGCATCTCATGGGAGTCATCCCGCTACAATAAATGGTGAGAATTTTTTCCCTCATTCTACTTGCTCTTAATTTTCTATAGGTCACCTGCATTAACATACGTTATATGGTGGCCTAACACATCATAATTCTGCTGAATATGAATAACAGAGTTGCAACATAAATTACCTTAACTTTATAAGTTTTAGTACAGTACCAAAGATTATTATATGTATTGTTATAAAAATTACCTTAACTTGAAAGTATTCGTTTGGTTTTCCATTCATTGGCATTATATTAGTTCATATATTGGTTTAAAGGTTCTTTGAATTTCTTACTGGTTATAAAAATGAGTTCGTAGAACTTCAATCTTAGTGATGTTTTGTGTTTCTTTTACATCCCTTCCTATGCTCATACCATACATTCATCATGGTACATACACATTGGAAGAACTAAAAATGGAGGCATTCATGAGAAGTTTGATGCAGAGCCTGTTGGTAATGAGGACAAGATGAGAAAAAACCAGTTGACATAGTTGTTCTATCTCTCCTGTATTTCATTCATAATCAACATGTCTTTTCTAGTTTCTTATGTGAGGAAAGAATGTTGGGTGAAAGGGTTTGGTTGTGTGCAATAGTTACCAGTGAGTGCATCAATCAGAAGCGCATAGGCAACTCCCCCTGTTTAAGTGAGTGTATGTATCCAGACACATGTTTGTGCATGGATAGGGAGAATTAAGTAAAGGCGTTAAGAAGAGAGAGAAGGCATCAGAGTTTATTTATGACATATGAAAACCCAGCTTTTAATCTTTGATTTAGGTGACAATAACTTTTCTTTTTTGACTTTTTATTATTTGTCAGGTGGCCTCAGTCTAGTGTTCCAACTTTCAAAATTATCTCCTGCAAATGTTTACAAAAGGTCTGGATTGGTGAACAGATATCTTTAGTGAGGTTTGTTTGGCATAAAACCACAGCATTTCTTCAAAATGTGCTTATTTGAGTACTTTTTTATCAATAGAATTTTATGTCTTGTGCATTCCATCTAATGTCTGCATCATTGATGATTATGATTTGCTTTGTGAACTTTGTAAAAGCTTCTAGCAATGTGCACTCAACTGTTGGTGATTGGAGTTTCAAGAAATGATTGTCATGATAGTTCATACTATATGGCTCCCTTTGCATATTAAGTTACTTTAAGTTTGACTACCTTTTAAATTCAATTTTTTTTTTTTTTTTTTTTTTTAGTCTCTTTGGATCATATGTCTTGTTCTTGCACCACATGACATATTATAATCTTTTTTTTGGGGGGATTTGTTTTCTAAGCCCATTTTTAGGCAGCAATTGTGCTTGCTAGTCAGCAGTGACCTTGCTGTGAAACAGGCGTGCAAATTTGCCAAGGAGCACGCTTTGAAGAATGGGCCCATTGTGAGTTTTTCTTCATGTGTTCTGCTATTATGTTCTTTCAAAGTTCCTTTTGGAAACTATTATTCGTAGGAACGACAAGTACTCAACAAACACCATTACTTGGGGCAGATGTAGCACAATTGAATGGTATATATGGAAAAAAAGATCATGCTCAAGATAATCTTGATCCAACTTCTTGGGATGGGCTACACAAATCCTTCTCTACTATTCTACTAAATCTGAAACATATTTGTATATTTAGTTGTAGGATAATAAATTGGTTCAAGTTTAGCCTGACATATGCCTGTTCAGTTTGAAAACATCTTTTTTGATTGCCCTTGCCTGATTCAACAAGATATGGTGGCCTATGACTCAATAGATTCTCTTCGTTCTCAAGCTCATATTCCCGATGTATGAGCTAAGAAATCAAATACTGGTCGATAAACTCTGTGATTAGCATCCCTTGTAGGAAGGCTTGTCATCGGTACTTCAACTTTATTCTTGTGGCTTGGCTGCTAGAATGCAGAACATTTAATTTGTTAGGAGTTGTGGACTCTGTTGAATATCTTTTACTTGATCTTGATTGAGGTTTGAAGGGAGGTGATGCCAATTATTTGTGCCAGTAGAATTTATATCCTTGAAAGATAATTTGGGAAGCTACTGAAGAGCCAAAAATTATGTAGCCTCTATGTTTAGAGCGATATATGTTAGAAATATTGTGGTTAGGAGTTAGCCGATATATGTTACTGATAGCAGTGTTCCCTGGGTCTGCGATCGATCACAAAATATAAAAAACCTACTGTTCCGCAATCGAGCGCAAAATGTTGAAAACCCATTGGTACTGCGATCGATCACACTCCAAGTGCGATTGATCACAAAAGCTCAAAAACCTACTGGTACTGCGATCGATCG
>NC_081545.1:15988429-15998052 GCF_901000735.1 Corylus avellana | reverse complement strand
CACACGATTGTGCGATCGATCGCAGATTTTTTTTTAAAAATTTTTTAGGACCATTAGGGTCCACTTTGTGGACGCTAATGGTTAACTATCAGCGTCCACTTTGGTTTGGACGCTGATAGTTAATTTTTTTAAAAAAATTTTTAGGACCATTAGGGTCCACTTTGTGGACGCTAATGGTTAACTATCAGCGTCCACTTTGGTTTGGACGCTGATAGTTAATTTTTTTAAAAAAATTTTTAGGACCATTAGGGTCCACTTTGTGGACGCTAATGGTTAACTATCAGCGTCCACTTTGGTTTGGACGCTGATAGTTAATTTTTTTAAAAAAATTTTTAGGACCATTAGGGTCCACTTTGTGGACGCTAATGGTTAACTATCAGCGTCCACTTTGGTTTGGACGCTGATAGTTAATTTTTTTAAAAAAATTTTTAGGACCATTAGGGTCCACTTTGTGGACGCTAATGGTTAACTATCAGCGTCCACTTTGGTTTGGACGCTGATAGTTAATTTTTTTTTTTAATTTTTTTTAGGACCATTAGGGTCCATTTTGTGGACGCTAATGGTTAACTATTAGCGTCCACTGCTAATGGTTGACTATTAGCGTCGACTATGGCTTCCGTTTACATCACCTTTAGGGTCAAAACATTGCGACTTTTAGGGTCGACAAAGTGGACACTAAAAGTGATCATTAGGGTCAACTTTAAGTGGACGCTGATAATCACACATTTGATCATTAGGGTCAGACTATTAGCGTCGACACCTTTAGGGTCCAAAAGTTGTCGCTGTTGTCAACAGTGTCCACTTTAGGACTTTTAGGGTCGACTCGAAGTCGCCCCTAAAGACCTAAATTCTTGTAGTGAGGGCAGCAAAATCTAGGAAATCACTTCACTATAGAATAACAAGAAATTATACAATGTCAAAACTTACAAAACTTTTGCAACTGACAATCTCGTGTACTAGACAAGTGACCCACTTGTCTGTTACTGCAGTAGTTCTCCTAGAACCTCTAAAAAGTTTCTTCTATGTGATCTCCTTTATTAGAACTCCGGTAGGCTTCGGTTGTTTTGGATCTGTGGATGAAGACACAACTCAAACTCTAAGAGAGAGACCTAAAGATCTGAATCTTAAAAGCTTTCTTAGCACAACAATATTCGCTCTTGGAATACGTACATTCAAATGTGCTTGATAGTCCCCAATGCATAGGCTAAAGGTACAGTCCTATTCTAACTAGAATTAGGCAATTAAAAAGCGGTTGTGTCCGAACAGGGTTAAACTTATGTTCAGACACGGCTAGGGTTACATCTTTGTAAACCCTACATGTCCGAACATGACGTCCAACTGTCCGAACATCCAATGTAGAATGAACTCTCTGGAATTCTTGTTTGAACATGTTCCCAAGCTGTCTAGACAACTCTTGTGAATTGAAGTCTATGGAAATCATGTCCGGACACTTCTTCTGGTTGTCCGAACATGTCTTGCACAATGAAGTCTTTGGAAATTGGGTCCAAACATGTCCAACTGATATCCGGACATGCTGTCTAAAATTGATCTCTCAGGAAACTATGTCTGGACATGTCTAACTGATGTCCGGACACGTCAATCTTTGTTGATCTCTCTAGAATTACTGTCCAAACCTGTCTTCTGTGTGTCCGGAACACTAGACTGAAACACTCTAAATTCTTCAATTCTTCATGCTTGAACATATTTTCCAAATGATTACAAACATACCATCGAATGAGCCAAAATAAAACTAACAAGGCACATAAGACTTTTCTTTCTTAGAAAAATGAAAAAAAGGTTACTTGTTTTCTCCGTTCTTCTCTATTTGTATGCTAGTTTTAGCAAGAGGTTTCTTATTCACCTAGAAATCGTTCACTCTTTTGAAACTAGGGGGATAATTTACTACAGTTTGTCTATTTATCCTCTCTCTCTCTGCTCTTAATTTTTTTCGTTCTAATATTTTGGTTCTTGTTTCAAAAGTATGTTATCCATGTAAAGAAAATTTATTTAGACTTTGAGATACTAGAGGTGCTTTTGGATGTCCCATGGCAATTGAATCATTTCAATTCAATAAATTCTGCTGTTTATCCCCTTGCTTTCCGACTTTATATCACATTTTTCTTTCTTAGGAGAAGCCGAGTTTTTCCAAAGTCTTTGGGATTTAAATTGAAACTAGTTTGGTCTGATATGACCAATAATCCCACAATGGTGGCATGTCGAAACAAACTTAGCTTGAGTTTGTTTCTTAGAAGAAGTCTTCGATTTTGGCTTCACACAATTATTCAAACAAGAGGTTTTGCCTTTATCCAAACAGACTGTATTAGCCTTGACTTCTTTAACATTCACAGGCTTAACAAATAAGGTTTTTCTTTCAGATTTAGAAGCATGCAAAGTAAAGCAAACACCATTATCAACAATCATTCTATGCTTGTTATCAACACAAAAAAAAAAAAAAAACTTTTCAGATTATCACTAGGGAATTTTTGTGAGAGTTCTTTCAAATCATTCTCAAGTGATATATTCTTTTTAACAAGCACAGACATCTCAGAATTTAAAGAATCAATCAAGGCATGTGATTTAGACAATTTATTCGCCAAAGACTCTTTTTCTTGTTCTACAGTTTTAAAATTCTTACAAATCTTTTTGTATCTGTAGGACAGTTGACTATACTCATTAGAGAGGATCTTGTACACATCGTCAAGATCATCAAAACCAAAATAGTCAAAGACAAGGGACTGAGATGTATTCATAGTAAAAAGGAGTCAAGGATCTCACTTAGGAATTTAAGCCAAACAGAGTGAACCGGCTCTCATACCAATTGAAAAACGCTATGCCGACTCTAAAAACTTGTTTATCACAATTTATGCGGAATTAATACTATGAAGCAATAAACAATTAAATCATCCAAAATATATAAAGTAATAAAGAGGCAGACATAGATATTTTGGTTACGAAGAGAAAACTTTTTAGAAATCGATCTAAAAGTAAAACATCTCTGGGGTAGCCAAACCCAGGAAATCACTATCAAAAGATTATCCAGAGATTACAAACACTAGGAACACTTACAACCATTTGCAAGATCTTGGCTCTGTAAGATCGACAAGCCTACAACTCGTCTCCTTGCTAACAATCTTCTTCAACGTGATTCTCCTTTATCGGACTCTTCCGATAGACTTCTCAACTGTAGATTTATCAAAAGAATAACTAAAACTCTAAGAGATTCAATTTAACGCTCACCACATATGATCTCTCTTAGCACAGCCTCCGATGAACTCTCTGGGGGTGAAAATTCGTATCCTACAGATCTGTAGATATCTATATATATAATACCAAGACCCCTAGTCTAATTAGAACTCAATTACATTTAAATTAAACCTAGTCTAGTCTAATTAGGACTCAATTACATTTAAATTAAACCTAGCAAACTATGGGCCGTCCGGACGGTAAATGGGGTCGTTCGGACGGGCTCTATGGCAACATTGCTTTCTCCGTTCTTTTGGCGCTGTGTGTTCGGACGGGGTTGCAGACGAGGCTCTCGGGAGAAATCCCGTCCGCACACTTTGAATCCATTTTGATCACCGAACATTTAGCCAATAATTAAAACTAACAACTTCAAATGAGGCTCTAGAATACATGTAAGCCATATGCACAAAAAGTAAAAATTATGTAAATGTTTCATTTTTTATTTATTTCTCAAATTATCTATGTTTTATCCTCCACTGTGACTACTCATTTGGTAATAAACAAGATGAACATATATTTTGTAAATGTAGGTTTTTAACCAGCAACACTTTGACTTGGATATTGAACTGCAACAACAATAACAATAAAATGTATGTCTACTATAAGCTGAGAATCTTTATTTCATTTGGCTGTAAATTTTATTCTTCCTCCTTTTGGATTGTGAGATCTTGTGAGACTCGTGTGATGAGCTCTAATCTCTCAATATCATTCTTTTCCAATTAAGAACTGTCATGAAGGGATTATGACATGTATTGCAGGGATTTATCTTACAACAAGTTTTTGGGATCATCTGATGCTACTATCAAAGCTTTCAAAGCTTTGATAGTAGCAGTTTTTGGGATCATCTGATGCAGTTTTCAAAGCTTGCCCTATCAAAGAGGGAAGAAAAGAAATTCAATACAATTTCTTTCATATCGATGCTAACCAATACCTGCCTGACAAATTCACCCTCTTTCATTACTTAACCAAAAATATATATATATATATATTCACCCTCTTTCATTACCCTAACCTATCTTTATTATCAAACAGGAATTTGGTTTCCGGTTATTCATCTCCGGAGAGCAACCTGTAAGCTCTTTGCTTTTAGTACACCTTTATTTTGCTTGTTGAAACTGCATTAAAAACAAAAATTATTTGACTTTTAACCTAAATTTTTAACTTCCAGAAGTCGTTGGTGTTTGAAGAAGGACCTCCCCTGTTCCCAAAAACCAAAATGTAAGTATAGACACATATTAGGTTGTGCTTTTATAAACTGTACGTAGTAGCTTATGAGTCAAACTATTTGAGATAATGATGGAATATGGTATGATAAAATTACTGTTACATCTGCAGATTATGAATTGTTTATTAATTGTGGAGGGGATAAAATGGAATTCGAAGGGAATGGATATGAACAGGACTTAAACAGCTTGGAGCGTCACACTTTATTTCTTCTTCTGAATAATGGGCTTATAGCAGTACAGGGGTTTACACGGGCAACGATAAAGCTTCCTACATTGCAAAAAATACATTTTCTCCGAATGTGACTTATCCAAAATTCTACCTGGCGGCACGACTTTCCCCTCTATCACTTAAGTACTATGGCCTTTGCTTGCGAAAGGGAAGTTACAAAGTAAAGCTTTATTTTGCTGAAATAATGTATTCTGATGACCAGACATTTAGCAGCCTGGGAAAGCGTATATTCGATGTCTCAATTTAAGTGAGTTCATAGAGGCTTTTCATGATTAAGATATATATAGCTTGTAATATGATGCCTTTCAAAATTTTGCTTGGCTTCAAAAGAGAAAGGATGACAATTATTGGTTTAAGCTTGTGAAGTTTTTTATTTGATTTTTTTTTTTTCTCAGGGGAATTTAGTTGAGAAGGATTTCAACATTGTGGAGGCTGCTGGAGGTGTTGGTATAGGCATCCATAGGGAATACAATGTTCTTGTTAACGGTAGTACTTTGGAGATTCATTTATACTGGGCAGGGAAAGGAACTAATTCCATTCCTAATAGAGGTGTCTATGGACCTCTTATATCTACCATTGCAGTGACACCAAGTAAGTTTTGATTTAGACTCTCTACCCTTTCTGTTATTGACTTTTCATGTAATATTCCTCTATTCTTGTAGACTTAGACCCTAGAAAGGGTCTACCTGCTGGTGCTATTGCTGGAATTGTACTTGCATCGTGTATGCTCCTTGCATTGATTTTGGTAGTTCTCCGAATGAAGGGTACCTAGGGGGGAAAGAGCTTGAAGATATAGGTAAGATTAATCTTATAAAAAAAAAATATATGCATTGAAAGTACTGAATAGCCAGTCATAGATGGTTAATCTTTGCTAGTTAGGAGTAGAGAAAGAAGTTGTTTTGTGAATTGTTTGGTCATTAGGAGTTAAATGTGCAGAATTTTAACTAAGGGGCTGAACTCTTAGCCCTCTCTCTCTCTCTCTCTCTCTCTCTCACACACACACACACACACACACGCACAGGCACACAAACACAAACACTCAGGGAGAGAAGATGGATGGATAATGGTGGTTCTCTCTTTGTGTAGCTTTTGCATCAATGCCGATTGACCACGAATTTTCTCTCTTATAATTCTAAATCTAATATTTACTATCTGAAACATTGTTCTTAAATAAGCGTTGCAATACTTTCCTCCTTAATGGTATTATTGGTTAATAAATGGTCCCGATCTTTTAGCAATAGAAGGGCACCATAAGGCATACGCATTATATGTGCACTATTAATGTGCTGGGTTTCTCATTTATATTTGAACTTACATTTATTATTTATAGCTATGTTAAGTGGTTGCTAATATTATACGTGACAGTTTGTGAAAAAGCAAATAACAACAAAACAATTGTATTTGACAATTTACGGAATTCTAAAACATTAAAAAATGTATGTTAATGAAGTGCATATATAACCACACGATCACGGATTTTGTCATATACACGATGTGTACCTCTCTTAGCTACCCAACCGTGTTGCCTCCCATGGTGTTCACGTCACTCTCTCTTAGATATTTTTGTTTTTGGCTGGTTTTGCAGACGACTACAATATCACAAATAGTTATGATAGTCAACTTTTATGTCATGAGTGTTATTTATAGGACTTTAGAAAAGCCCCTAGAGAGAGTGTATGACGCGGCATCCTTAGGGATCTCAATCCTCCATCGTAGGATTAGTCAACATCTCTTTAAAAAATACTATTGACTTAACTTGGAAATTCTTTCCAATAAAAAATCCTTAATTCTCTAGAAGAGAATCTGGAATTCTTCAAATTTCAATAATGTCCATCAACGCATTTCAAATTGTTAAGTTTTATGTTAGAAAATTCAGTGTCTGTTAAATCATCAGTTATTTCAAAAGTTTTTTTAATAAGTAATAATAATGTTTTATTAAAAAGCGTGAGGCACCCCAACAATACACTAGATATATATATACAAGAGGGACACCTAACTAGAAAAAGAGAAGCAAGTAAAAAGGTCCGAATAGCTAATTGACACCAAGGCAAGATAAGCCACAATCCACAACTATAAAGAATGCAACAATGAGGCTAAAATATCTTCCATAGAGCTTTCCAAATCCTCGAAATGCCTATTGTTTCTCTCCCGCCATATCGTCTAGAAAATACAAATAGACACCATTTTTCAAACCACAGCACTCCTCGTCCTACCAGTGGAACACCAGCAAGCACACAGGTCAAAAACATGTCTAGGCATGACCCATACCAGCCCAAGCCGGCTGAAGATATCACTCCATAGAGCATGAGAGAAATCACAATGAAGGAGTAAATGATTGACCGACTCTCCATTTTTCTTGCACATGCAGCATCTATTAATGACAATGACCTGCATCTTCCTGAGATTATCTAGAGTAAGTATTTTCCCGAGCGCCACCAGCCACACAAAGAAAGCCGCCCTTGGGGGAGCCTTGGTTCGCCACACACTCTTCCAAGGAAAACCGCTACCTTCAACATTGGACAGGGCTACAAAGAAATCTTTAACCTTAAACATACTTTGTTTGGAGGGAAGCCACCACAATTTTTCTTCGCTCCCCATTTGAATTATGGGGAGGTGTAGGTGAAGAATTCAAGTACCACTTGTTGGGAGCAAAGACAAATTGTTAAATCTGTATCCTATTAAAAAGATAATTTGAGCTCACACGTGAGGGGGAGTGTTAAAGGAATGATTAAGTTAATATGAAGAGATAAATTTAATCACTTAATCATTACTTTAACACCCTCTCAGAACTCAAATTCCTTTTTTAATAAGTGAAGCCCAACACATGGAATATTTAATTTAAATGGTGGGGTTCATTTGACGGAGTCAAGGTTTGAACTCAGAACCTTTGGCTCAGATACCATGTCAAATCACCTTAAAGTGTCAAAACTAGTTTAATTGTAAATCTAAGTTTAAAGGTTCGGTACTTCAATTGGTGTTCAAAGACTTTGGTAAACTTGAAAAACAGAAGTTGTAGTTTTTAATCCCATTTGAAGGGTGTTCGAACGATGCATGTTTTCAAGTTTCTGTTTGACTATTCGAGAAGTTTGATTGTAAGTCTGTTTGATTCAACAGACCCTGATGCCATTATTTTGTGTTCTTGGAGAGATTTTGTATCCCTATGCCTTCATTCTCTAACCTCTCCTATTAAACTACACAAATCAAACCTTCAGTCATCGGGGTTTTGGGTTGCAAAGGAAGTTTGATAGAAAATGGCGAGAGTTGTGGAGCTATTGCAGTAAAAAAACAAACTAGTCACTTGTTAGGGTACACATCAGGTTTTTACTTTAAAGGTTTTGTAAGTATAAACCAATTGTAAATTGTTCTTCTATAGTTGATAAGTTTTTTGGGGTTGGCTGCCTTCGAAGTGGTTTTACTTTGGGAAAATTTCACTTCTCACTTTTGATCTTTCATCACTTTTGTAATCATACCCTTAAAAAGTGTCAATTTAGGCTTACTATCCTTCAGACGTTTGCAGTGTGAACTCTTCTGTCAAAATTCAGCATTAAATTAAGCGGTTGATAAGTAAAATCCCTAAAATACCTTTAAGATATATATAAAAATACAAAAATACCTTGAATTTGAAATAGGGTATTTTGGGGATTTCACTTCCTTCATTAGGATTTAACGTTGAATTTGGACAAAATAGTTAACATTGCAAATTTCTGAAAATGGTAACTCTACAATTACACTTTTTAATGTTTAAGGGTATGATTACAAAAGTGATGAAAAATCAGAGGTGGTAAGTGTAGTTTTCCTTTTTACTTTTGAAATTTTTTTCAAAGGGTTTCCACTTCCTCACCAAATTCCCGTGTCTATTTTATTTTATACTTTGTTGATATTTGATGATCTTGTGTGTGGTTGATATATTTAAATTTCTAGTGATTATTCTGACGGTCAAGAAAACACCTATTCATCCCCCTCTAAGTGTTATTTGGGGTCGTTTGGCAAGTTTCACAATTAACTCCTGAAGATTAGAGAATTACAAGTGAGGTCCCTTTATGTACGATTTTCACGCATTTATCTTCCACCACACTATATTTCACACGAGCCACTAGGAATGGATTAATATCACTGTCAAGTCTCAAGCTCATGTAACCTTCATTATCTTAATTTCATAAATTTGTTGGACTTCAAAAAAAGTTTTCAATACACTAAATATATATTAGATATTTTTATACATATAAAATTATTTTGAAAAAATCTCACCGGCCGGTCGGTTTTCTTTTTAGTCCAAGTCCCATATGAAATCAGCTGAATTTACTCTCTTTGATAGACCGGTGGATTCCTTATTGAGTATCAACATATTCTACTCATTATACACACAACCCAACATGTCCATATATAATTACAAAAAAAAAAAAAAAAAATGTCCATATATAGCCCTTTATGGGACATAAACGGTTGACATCGTCAAAGTTTATATGTACAATAAGTAAACTGTATAAACCTCTCAGGTCTAAGGACAATAAGCATATTGTGACAGAACAACCTTTGAGCTGGCGCTGATCACTCCATGAGGTGTTCTTGATATTAGATCCAACTCAGTCTATGTACTTGTTGCATTGCACCACTTGTCTGCTTAAGGTAACTACCTCGATGATAGAGTAAATCATCCTATCTTATAACAGTACAACAACTGTAGACTTTAGTGATATGATAATTAGTTAATATCCACAGCCTAGAGCAATTTTGGGTTTACAAAGAATTGAAAAATCATCCCTCCCCCGCCTTTGGTTCATTAGCTGCCAGCATGATTTTTCCACAATGTTACCCAAACAAAATCTATACAAGACATCTCATGTCACATTTAATTACCCATAATAATTATGCAAGTGAACATAAAATTTATTATCAAATAATAAATTCATTAAATCCATAAAATT
>NC_081545.1:15972147-15988329 GCF_901000735.1 Corylus avellana | reverse complement strand
GAGGACCCTTACAAGTAAGATACTAGGTTAACCTAATGTAAAGGGTTACTGGGAGCTAAGTTGCACAAATGGCGCTAAGGCGGATGTCTGACCCCCTAATCATAAGTCCAGGCTCGAGAGCGTACGTCCGGTCAGTGAGTAGGCATTTCGGCCAAAAGCTCCTAACGGGGTTTTATGGTTTCTATAAAACCTATAGGCTATCATATCTCCTCATGGGCTATTAAATAAACACATGGATCGTAAGAAAACTCAACATCATACAATACAAGGAATCAAATAAACTTTTAAAACTCTTTTGGAAACATTTCTTGATTTTGTAAAAAAAGACACAAGAACTTTGACAGGGTGCTCAGAACATGTAGAAAGGCAATAATGACGACAACAAGAGGATAAGGATAGGTAAGGGATTACCTTGGAAAAAGGCAAGAGCAGAACCTTTCTTCTTTCTCCCTCCCGAATCACAAAACTCACAAGGCACTCACACAAGTGATTCCAGAGAGCTTGGGGGCGGAATAATGGTTTCAAAGGGGTGGTGGGGGTTGGTATTTATAGGCCAGAAAAGCTGAGGGTGTTACCAACTATTCTGAAAAGTAGCGGACGTCCGGTATTATTGGGGCATACGTCCAGTACTATTTATTTAACAGTTCAAAGGGTGCATCGTATGTACAGCCATTAACCAGTGGTCAACCGAAAAGTAGCGTATGTCTAGTGGTCTTCCATCGTACGTTCGGTACTAGAGACAAAGGTGTACATTTGGCAACCCTAGCGTACGTACAGTCAGAAAGGGTTAAGCTTGGACTTATGCTTCAAAATGAATTTAGGAGTTTTTAGGCTATGAGTGTGGGCTTAGGTCCTTTGTTATAAAATCGGGTTTTACATAAATTCTTTAGTCATTCTTTGTAGAAAATATTTTAATGAAAACAATTGTTTTTGTTGGGATATTACAAGCTGAGAGTACCAATCAATACATAGGGATTACATTTCTCGTTTCTACTCACTCACATCCTTCGGAAAAAGGGCATTAAAGGCACTCCAGCAGATGGACTCGTAATCGTACACCCTCAATTTGGCAAAATCCAGTGTAACTAGAGCTACTCACACATGCTACGGGCGCCAACAGCTGAAGCAGAGAGGAAGGAGGAAAAGGAGCCTCTGGACATGGATGAGCCTGTAGCTGAGCAGGAGGAGGAGGAGACCGTCACCATGGGCATTTTAGAGTATCATTCCATCTGTGATGAGTTGGCATACCTCTGGTTTGAGCTGGCTAATTAGAGAAGGAAGGCTCGGGACGACAAGTTCGAGGCTGACCAAAGATTAGAGAGGCAAGAGGAATTGCTACGGTCCGTTCTAGCATGATTGCCACCTGCACCAGGGGCTTCATCTTCTACACCGTAGTGACGAATCAAGTACTCCTATCCCATGCATTGTTTTATTTTCTCTATCCACACACTAAGGACATTGTGTCATTTAAGTTTGGGGGTTTGGATTCACATATTGTTCTTAAATATGCAGTTAATTTTTAATTTTTGGTTTGAAATTCGTTGGTGAACTTAGCATAATGAACACATAATCATGTGACTAGGGAACTAGAGTTGTGTTACCTTCCTTGTCAGCATTAGATATTACCTGTTTCAATTCAATTTTCGCAAGCACACTAGCATGTAGTCTGTGGGGTATGAAATTTGAAATCAATATGTGTGTTGTCATTTTCTTGGATGAAGTTGGGTAACTTGTTGGAAAAATAACCTTGGCATATTTCCTGTTATATATATATATATATATATATATATATATATATATATATATATATATTGATCATTATGAGATTTTCACTAAGTAACTGTATCTTTTGCCTCATTAAGCACTGAGAGCCTGTTTGAGATTGCATTTGAAAAATAGAGTTTTTAAGTCAAAAAGAGCTTTTTAGCAAAAATTTCATTTTTAAGCTTTTTGGCAAAAGTGCTTTTTGGCCATTTTTAAGCTTTTTGAACCCTTAAAAGTACTTTTAATTTTTTTACCAAACAAATATTTTTTTTCTTCAAACGGACTTTTTAAGTGTTAAAAGCACTTTTAGATCTCTCAAATGCAATCCAAAATAGGCCTTGAGTGTTCATGTTAAAATGTGAAAATTTTGATTTGATTAAAAGCATGGCTAGTTTGGTTTTGTAGTCTTTTTGACTTGAGCTAATAAGTCCTTAGGGTGTGTTTACACCTAATGCCCTAAAAACCATCTGGTTTATGAGCTATTGGCTTAACACTCGTTACATGGATCAATTATAAAACTTAAAAGAACTAAGCATTGCATAGCCTGACCAAAAAAAAAAAAAATTATGCCTTGGTTATTTTATTCGATGGGAAGTCTAATGAAATTTGAGTATTGATGCATGCATGATTGTGATTAGTTTTTGAAACCTCATGACTATGTGTTAAGTTCACGGCATACTAGCTGAATCTTGTGATATCTCATAATGACATGTGTAGGAGATTGACTCTTAATTTCATGGAATTGTGAAGATGGAGTTTGTTGTGTTAAGCTTACTAATGAATGATAACTATGATTTTTATGATGCTGCATTTTTTGGGATAACATGTTTGCATAATGTTTGTGAGTAACATTTTTGTTAAACCCTCACGAGATTTCTTTCGTCCTCTAGGGATACCTAGAGGTTTAAAAGGCTTGTTAAATACGCTAAATGCAATTGTACATCCCACGAAAGAATGATTTATCTTTTTATTTTTATGTTATTTTCAGTTGTATTGCTAAGAGACTAGCAATATGTAAGTTTGGGGGTGTGATAGGTGTTGAATATTTCATATTCTAGCCCCTTAATTCACATATGTTAATCTCTTAGTTTTGTTATTATGTGATGTCTTGCTTTATTTTTGTGTTTTTTAGTATTTTTAGGGTTTTTGAAGAAAAGCAAGTGTTTTTGGCAAGTTTCAAACTTAAAAGACAAATTGGGAAAAAACTAGAAGCTATAGGATCGATCGCAGTAGCGCTCGATCGCACACATAGCCAAGAGCGAGAGTAACCTTGTGCTCGAGCACCCACGCCAAAGATCGATTGGAGACATGCGATCGAGTGCACTCGTGCGCTGGGCTGCGGCATACGCGTTCATATGCAGCCGTGTGAGTTGATTGGCTGCATATGAATGTACAAGGCTGTTCCAAACCTTATAAATAGACACTCTATTCCTCAAAATAAAGGGAGGAGAAACAGACACAAGCTCAGGATAAAGAACTGAAGGCTAAATCATGAAGAGTTTTGGGTTTTTCTTCTCTTCCCCTTTTATTTTGTCATGTAGTTAGTATTTTAGTTAGGGCTAGATTGAAGCTATAATCATGTCTCTTTAGGGTTGCAATATTGGCGTTTTTGTTATAATTATATTTTTGGTATTTAACTTGATTATTTATTGTTTAATCAAATTCTTCATATAAATGTGCTTGACAAACATAGGCATGTGTTTGGATTTGTATTTGTTATTTGTGTCAATTTGGATGACCGAGTCCTAGGCATAATAAAGTGACAAAAGAACTCCATCATAGGTTCTTGGATTAATCAATATGGAGAACCGGGAGTAGATACCGTGCCCTAGATTTATGCTTTCTTGAAGAACAACTTAGTGTAACGCTAAATCCTTTGAGAGAGAAAACAATTAGAGTAGATATCATGCCTAATTCATTGCTTATAGAAATCAATAGCTTAAGGAGTAGATACCATGCCCTTAAGTTGGCAAACATTAGGTATCTTGATATAATTGGAACGATTGCATATTGTTTATTTTATTTGAGTATGGTTAGCGGTGGATATCAAAACCCTACCCTTTTTAGTCTTAATGTTTTTAGTTAATATTTTATTTTAGTTCATTAGTGTAATTCAATTTGTGACAGTTGTTTTAAAACCGTTAATTAAATAGGAAATTACATTCTAAGCATAATTTCACAATCCTTGTGGGAATGATATCGTATTGGTCTGCTATACTATCGTTTTGATCTTGTGCACTCGCAAGTAACATGTACCAAATATTCGCCTATTAGTTTAGGTGGTATTTGGCACAACATCGAACTCTTCTATTTTTTCTGTTACAAGGAACTCTTCGGATTGCAAGCAACCTTGGAATTTCGGGGTGTCAAGCTTGATGCCTGCTTCCTATGGAATAGTATGAGCTTGTGTTGTATGAAATCTCCTCCGCGCCCTGCAAAAGGATTGACAGGTTCACTCTCAACGATAAATTTATCTTTCGCCTCCACATACCACGGTCTTGCTTGATGACGACATCCGTTGTGACCACCCATGTTGGATAATCGGGTAGCGAGGGCTTTGACTTGATCCCTTATAGCCTCGAGTTGTTCCTCCATATGTTGTAAACGAATCACCAGTTGCTCCTTACGTGCTGCTTCTGTGTGCACGTATACTTCGTTCATGTCTGTACAACGGTTGCCCCTCCCCATTCATGAAAAGTAACTTGGGCTTTGATACCAACTGATGTTGCGTAAGCTCCTGATAGGCAAGAATAACAGCAAGAAGAAGGGATAAATACTCCTAAGATCGTGATAGTTTGAATTAAAGAAATCTTTTCTATACGTTAAATACTTTATAGGGTTTGATTGAAAACAATGAAGAAACTTAACTCTAAGACTTCTTATTGATAAAATCTCACATATAATCAAAAGCTGCATTCTAGAGTCTATAAAGCATGTACTTATAGGCCACCAAATCCTAAACCTAAAATTTAATACGAAATAGAGTCGGAATTGAACTTGTACGAGGCACTTTCAGACAGGACATACCCTTGTTCGAACGATCACCCAAATAACTAAAATTAAAGTACGTAAAACAAGTAAAAACTGAAACATAACATAGGGCCGTCCGGACAGCTTGTGAATGGGATGCGAATGGACATATCGGGTTTTACTATGGTGACTTCCGAAAGAGGCCCGTTCAGACGGCTTGCGAACAGAGGCTCTTTTGACTTAGTAAACATCAAAATTTGCAAACTCTCGTGAAACATGAATTTGTAGATCTTTGAACTAGCTTTCTAATGACATAAAGCTTGCTTCAATCCGAGGTCTGAACCTCTTGATATAGCCTTTTTAGTAGGGCTTGTTAGGTGTAAATCATCGCTTTTCTTTATGCAATCCTTAACTTTCCGGTCTACATCATTTAACCAGCAAAAATGCGGATGGTTTACTACTATGTAGCATTACTCGTAGCCATAGAGGGTAGTACTTTTATTTCCACTAACATTATTTTAATATAAAATATTTTTTTTTTCTTTCTTCTCTCTTTCTTTTATCATTTATTAGAATATTTAAATGCCTTTTTTCTTTCTTCTTTCTTTCCCTTAACATTTAATTTAAATAATATATAAAAAAATAAAAGAAACTATAGTAAATTTTATTTGACTAAAAAAGTTTTTTTTTTTTTTTTTTTTTTTTTTTTTCTGAAGAAAAATCTAACTAAGAATTATCGTGGATCGGACTCCCTTCTTTTGGTCCATTCTGTTTGCGGATCCGGGCTCAGCCCAGATTACTTTTTTCCCCTTGTCGTCGTAACGCACAGAACTCACAATACTTCAATTCTGACGAGGGCATTCTCGCCATTCAGACCCAAATAAATAGCTTGTCCCAAAACCCTAGCATCCATTTCAGGCCTCCTTCCCCTCTCAATTTCGGCTACTGCGAGCTCTCCCCAATTACTCAGAATGGTCTCTTTCTCTCTCTCTCTCTCTCTCTCCCCTTCTCTGCCTTCTCTCTGTAGGTTTTGAAGTGTTTGCTAACTCTGTTTTCTGTGTTTTGTTTCCGTGCTTTTTGTGTTTCCCTGAAACAAAAACGAAAATCAGGCTTCGGAGAGGAAATTGAGTAACCCAATGAGGGAGATCAAGGTACAAAAACTCGTCCTTAACATCTCAGTCGGCGAGAGCGGTGATCGTCTCACCAGGGCATCCAAGGTACTTGTTTTCTCTCATGTATTTTTGTATATATTCATTTTGTTTAATAGATGAATGTATATATTCATTTCTATTCTCACATATGGTCTCGTGTAAATCGCGTGCTACCCACTTCTTTTTGTTGTATATGGTTTGATCGTTGTTAGTCATCTTATATTTGTTTTATATGTAGGTGTTGGAGCAGCTTAGCGGCCAAACTCCAGTGTTTTCCAAGGGTAAGTCTTTCCTTTCTTTTTCATTTTTTTGGGGGATGGGGTTGGTGGGTGGGGGTGTTTATCCTTGTTTGGTAGATGGGGGGAAGTGTGAGAAAGTAGAGGGAAGGTTTTAGATCTTTGATTGTTTGGGAGCCAGCATAAGGTTCTCATGACTGAGTTTGATAAAACATCTTCTTGGTTAGTGGGGCCGTGTTGGATAACATTATGTTTTCTTGTTGGGTGCACTAATTTGGATATTGGAATTTAATATTCCTGTTATTTTCGTGAGTATTCTCTGCAATCAAATAGTGGGTTGTGATTATTTTGGTTTTGGAGGAAGGTTCGAAAAGAAAAGAAGTTGGCTTGCAATTTTGGATCATTATCTGTTTAGACCCAAGAATGTTAAAACTCAAATTAGAGACAGGGTAAATGCTAAATGGTGCCTAATGGAGATGTTTTTGGCTAGTTAATATGGGTTTTCCAATTTTTGGAAGTTTGAAACACTAAATGATGTATTTCTAAGTTTCTCTTTCGCTATGTTTCTTTTCCTTAACTTTATCTGCAATCAAAGTGATGGGTTTTGTTGATTGGTTGAGTTGTTTTCTTGGCTCTGCTCTGACAATACAGTTTTTTCTTGGTGCATTCTAGGCTCGTTCTCTTGCTACAAAAAGAAATTCCAGTTTTTGTATTTAATGTTTTGCATTAACTAGTTCTACTACTGTTTGTTTAGAATTTTGAATGTACGCTGCTTTTGGGAGATAAAACCTGAGCATTTCTTTTGTACCTAAAGTAATTAATTCACCTTGAAAATTGAGAATTTCATATATGCTTATTAGAGACATCTGCTGCAATGTTTCATATACTTGTTGAAGTGTTGTTTATCATCACTATGTTCTTTTCCGTAAGCCTTACATGTCCTGAATGATAATGCGATAAAAATACAAAATTTTGGGTCTTGCATTGGTTGTGAAGTGTTTATTAGGGCATGTCTTGTGTTTGAAACGTGCATCGTGAAAAAAAAAATGCATGAAGTGCAGGAAAAGTGATTCAAGAGGTTCCTTAACTCTAATGTGGTGAATTCAATGATTTGTCTTTATTGAGTTTCACGTTTTTGAAACTGAAAAATTATGAACTTGAAAATGTTTCTTGTCATAAAAAAGTTACAAATTAATAGATTTTCGTTTTTCTTGTTTACTGGTATCAGCCAATGTGGTTTATTATATTTCATTTCATATATTTCTTGATTTGTTCTGAGGTTTGATCCTTATGGACCCCCCCCCCCTCTTCTTCTCATCTTTACAATTGACAGCAAGGTACACTGTGCGGTCCTTTGGCATCAGACGTAATGAAAAGATTGCGTGCTATGTCACTGTTAGGGGTGAGAAGGCAATGCAGCTTTTGGAGAGTGGTTTGAAGGTGAAGGAATATGAGCTGCTGCGGAGGAACTTTAGTGATACTGGATGTTTTGGCTTTGGTATTCAGGAGCACATTGATTTGGGAATCAAGTAAGCTAATATGTCCTTGAGCCTTCATTTATTCCTTCTTTGCCAAAAAGTGGATTTCTGTGCATTGAATATTGTATTAACTTGGTGTGATTTGGGTATTGCTTATGCAAACTTGATTGGTAGAACATAATGGCTCTCTTTTAAATTTTTAATATCTTGCTGTTGCTAGTTTAAAAATGGAAAAATGAAAACACTTGCTCATTTATTGTAGTTGTTTTTGTGGTCTTAAAAGAAGCAAAACAATCATCTAAAGTTTGTCAATAGTGCATGCTCGTTTCCTTTCCTTCGAGTCTGTGCTCTTAGAGAAGCGTATAAAGGAACTCTTTCCTCTTAAGATATAGAAGTTCAAGAAGATATTTGATAATTCCTTGTATCGTGATTTTGATGCATCAATGTGCTCCAGCATTGTTATAATTAAATTGATTATCCTTTGATTGGTGTCTAGCCCCATCTGATAAGCATGTCTAGCATAAGGTTGAATTATCTCTAATTAACTATTTTGGGCATTCCAGTACCACTAACATTTGTGAGTTGCCCAATAGAGATTGATGAAGATTACTGTTCTTCACCTGCTGGATTCTGTAATGGTCTGTTTGTGATTTCCAAGATGTTGTAGGTTGTACAGGGTTTGTGAAAGAACAAAGATGGCAGGGATTGACTTGGTGGATTTTTTTTTTCCCTGTATAGAATATTACAACCCAACTCATGTATTATTGCTCCAAATACGTTTGATTAGATGGGGACAAAAGTGGGGATATGGATTTGATTTGTGGTAAAATAATTAATAATTTAATTCAGGTGTAATGCATGGGTTGTCATTGCCCTGTACAGAATTCATCTCATTATGTGATCAAACTCATAATGTTGCTTATTTATGCATGCTTTTTATACTACGTAATGTCTTTCCAGTATGATGGATATTTCCTTGTCTAATTGCCTTCCTATGTGTACCCTGATTAGTCCGGTAAGGAATTTGGTATGTATAAGCAATTGTTTGTTCATTGAGTTCCTTCAATGTTGTTAATTTTGGTTCCTATAATCTTGATGAAGGGTACTGTGCTTTTGGTTTACGGAGACTTTTCATTTTTTATTCTTCCTGTTTTTAATTTGTATCACCGTGTTTTAGGTATGATCCTTCGACTGGAATTTATGGAATGGATTTCTTTGTTGTGCTGGAGCGCCCTGGTTACCGTGTTGGCCGTCGTCGCAGGTGCAAGTCTCGTGTTGGGATCCAGCATAGGGTCACAAAAGAGGATGCCATGAAATGGTTCCAGGTCAAATATGAAGGTGTGATTCTTAACAAGTCCCAGAATATCTCTTAAGGCCTGGAAGGTTCTTGGGAAGATGCCATAAATTTTGATTTAGGTTGATGTTATGTAGACCAACAATCCTTTACTATTATCCTTGTTTTTTAATTGTTGGGAGAGCCTGGGATATGTTTTCTGGACCAAAATCAGTTGATTTATTTTGCTTCTTTATATGTTTTTGGCAATCACTGATTAACTATTGTGATAGTTTTAGTCGGTTGATAATGATTCATGAATGTTGTACTTTGGTTTTCATGCATTTAGCATGAGCCTCCATTTTGTGTAAACTCCGGTCACTGAAGTGTAGGATTGTTCCATTTTGTACATGTGGACGCTTGGAGTTGGAGGATTTTCTTATGGCTTACATGACATGAACGATGGAACATGTAAACAAAGAAGAGAAGAAAAAAAAAAGAAAAGCCATGGTCGTCTCTCCCTTGTCTATAGACTGAAACACCAAAGCCCCAAAAACGAGTTGCTGTGGCTAAAGAAGATTTCATCCCACCAACCAAATGGCCTTATTTAGATCTACATGAAAGCCGAACCAGCTGCTATGCCCGAACCCAGCACTTCTCTAAACCAAAACCAAAACCAGTCCTAGCCGTCCATCCCGAACACTGAAATCTTGTCGTTCTTAAAAATCAACAGAAAATGGAAGAAGCTTGAATATACAAAAAACAACCAAAAAAGCTGTTGCCAAACCGTTCATGACACCAAAATTTTGCCCTTTCTCTGAACAACAAAACAACCGAAACATTTTTGTGCCGAATTTAATCGCGCGAGAAAAACAGAGGGAGAGATATCATTAAAGGTTGAAAGTTATCCACACGTTATCCACATTTATTCATTACCGCTACCCATGAAAGAACAAGACGATGTCCCCACGAAAGTTTAATGGGGACATTGTGCTATTCTTTTGTGAAATGGGGCTGAGAAATGATTCGCGAAGTTACTTACCAATTAATTAATCTTTGAGGCGTTACATACGAATTTAAGAGTAACAGTCATTCAAGTATGATAGTATTTATAAGGAATGATAACTCTTGTGGTCTGTTCTGTACATTGCATTCTATATTTTCGCACCAACATTTTTAACTTTAAGTTTCTACTTCTATTGATCAAGATAAATTATTATATTGAAGTGTTACAATCTTAGCTAATAGAATGCCCAATTTCATTGACTGCGAGCAATAAATTATGAACCTGTAAGATTTACGGTTTAACCTCTTTACTCACACCATAAACCATATTCAATACAAGTTGGACCATTTACATGCAGATAGTAAATAATCAATAAAGATAAGCATAGAGATCGATTGTATGCTATATGCTCAATTAAATAAATAAGTGAATAACAACTTTATTTAATAGGGCACTATCTCCAAAAAATCAGCCTGGACTAATTAGTGATTTTTCCATGATGAGCATGCGATAAGAAGAGATTCTACTGATCTCCTCGGCTATCCTGATAGTGACGTGAGCAAATCCTAAAATTATTCATGGACCCCCACAGCAAATGAATTAGGATCCTCTCTAGTTTATTTGAACTAGAGAATATCTCGTTAGTTATAGTGGATGAGTATTTTTGTCTCCTCAAAAAGTGAAAAAACAAAAATACCTCTAAAATATAACTAACTGGAAAGGATCCTGTTCCACAACAAACATGATTATACTGGTAGCATCCTGTATTTATGTTTGCTGGGGCATCCACGATTCATTTTCAATTTATGGGTGATGCAGTTCTACAATTTACTGCAAAAATTGAGCCATCTTCATTTCTCTTATGAAGAAGCATTTGGCATCTAAATTACAAGCACTCATAACCAACAAAAAAAAGAAGACCATCACAAAATCTTTTCACTTACATTTCATACAAAGAATTAGGGGAATCCATAAAACTACAACTGCTGCTCTATTCTTTCTTAATACACATTAAAAATCCTCATAGCATACGTTTGCAGAAGATCACATCAAGGAATAATAATCTTCTTGCCTGCATATATGGTGTCTCCTGTAAGCCCATTAACCTCTTTAATTGTATTTACAGATACCTATATCAGTGTCAGGGAAAAATAAAATAAAATCAAAAGCTCGAAAATAACAAGCCTATAGAGATAATTGATTACATATCTGCTCGTTTAGTAATAGACATTTTCTTGTTTTTTTTCTTCTTTTCCCCCTTTTGATCAGTGTTTCCAGGAACAACTTTATTGGGGAAATGATAAATCTAGGGTTTAAGACAAGATAAAGTTTCTTAGGATTGCTTCATCCATAAATAAAGTCTTATTCTTTGTTTAATTCTCAGAAAATTAAAAAAAATGTTTGTGGGGGTCCATATATATTAGAATTTTCAGGATATCAATTACTTTTCATGAAAACTTCTGAAAACATAGCTTTTGTGAAATGCACAACGAATAGTTTTCAGAACTTCTATCCAGAAATCTTTCTCTAGAAAGTAAGAAAAAATAAGTATTCAATATGAAATAAGTCAAGAGAGAAGCAAATATACCCCATATTTTCTAGAGAGGCCCCAAAGAGTATCTCCTTTAACAATCTCTATTGTTCTCTGCGGCAATTCAGGGACTTCTGGCACATTTTGGTCCATAAACATATGTGGTTTCTACAACAACACAATACAAATTACACTCTACAGATTTCTTCAATAGTACCAAACATTTCAAAAACAAATGTAATGCTCTTTCTGAAATATCGAAAAGACATAAATAAACAAAATTTAATAAAAGAAGTAATGGGTCTCTCCAAAACCTCACATTCAATAAAAAAAATGCAAGTAGTGTGTCTCCTAAATACCTAAATATATATATATACAAACATATCCATCCACACACACACACATATAAAGCAATGAGTTTCTACAGAATATAACAAACAAAGTCCTAAAGAACAAGGGTTTCTACAAATAATCAAACAAACGAAAATACAAGCAATTGGCTTCCCTAAAACATCAAAAGAGTGACTATGCAACCAATGAATTTCAGGAGTATCCAACAAATCCAAAAGAACAAGTAATGGGTATCTCTCAAACACGAGAAATAAAAGATTGAAACAAGAAATCTTTCCAAAATCACCAAACAAATAAACAGCACAAGTAATGGGTCTCTCCAAAATATCAACAAAACATTGAACAAATGGACAAATCGACAATAAAAGCATTGGGTCACTCCAAAATATCAAACAAAGAAAGAAGTAAAAACAATTGATCCCTCCAAAAAAATGACAACATATATTAATGACAAATAATGGGTGTCTCTAATACCAGAACAAATCAATCGCACAAGCATGAGAGATACACTGGTTGAGGAAATGATAGTTAAAAGTGCTTCATACTCGACACGCACCTTAGTAATGGGTTCTTGGGGAGAGAGAGGCTGAGCTGGTCGAATCGACAGAGTTGATTCGCTGAGTGATTGGTTAGTAGTCCGAGTTTCATTTCTGGTTCTGTTGAGAGGGATTAGTGCTTTGAGAATGCTAAAGGCGATGCCGGACAAGACCACGTACCCGGCGGTCTTGGTGATCGCTTTCCCCTTGGCATCTCCGTCGCCGGAGGCGTCGCGTGAGTTTGACATTAATGGTTGAGCGCGGAGGATTGTTGAGGGTTCGGATTTTCTTTTTGAGGGTTTATGGCTTTGACTCTTGAGAAATGCTTGGGTACATACACAAGCTTATACACTAATATGGCGACGTGGCACTGCCTATCAGGTAAAAAAAAAAAAAAAACTTTTGAGCGCGTCTTCTTTCATTTTCCCTGACAAATGAAATGTGCAGAGAAATAGTCTGCAACGACAAGAAAGACATGTCATGTCCGTGATAGAAAACACTTTCATTGAGAATTTGTACAAATTAATCTCTTTATATTATGCCCTTAAGGAAGAGAATTATATTATTGAGTAGAAAGTGATTGATATTAATGTTAGATTTCGTGAAGAAAATTGGAGAGAGTTGATGATTGGGGGGTCTCATACTCTCATGAATCATGATAAATAACTTTTGGTTTACGGAAAATGAAAGAAAAGAAAAAAAAGAAAGAAAGTAAAAGACAAAAGCGGTTGCTTGGCGCTTGAGGCAACAATTATCCATGAGGTTGACACGTGCAATTGCTCTGCAAAACATGCTTCAGGCTAGATTCATCTTAGGTTCGTCCAGGTTCTAAGGACAACCTTTGGCTGTGAAGCTGCCATGTCAGCATTCACTCCTTTGCACGCCAGACTTTGTCCACAATTTTTTTGAAGTATTCCATTATCACCCTCAAAAAAAATCTCGCTCTTTCCTTTATTACCCACTCTTCCTGCCTCCCCTCGCACCTTTCACTCCATTGCATGGTCCAATGGCTCAATTGCTCTCCCCTGTGTGCACTGAAGCTCTCAAATTCCAAAACCCATTATTTAATTTGTGCTCGAGAAGTTCATGGGGCATGTTATCAAAGATCACAACTCCTTGGACTGTGTTGGGTCGTGGTGCCAAGAGAAGAGGCAGTGGCAGAGTCAGGGTCGCTACTGAGGGCTCGCCTTCGACCCAGTCGATTGCCGAGGATTATTATGGGGTGTTGGGTCTGGTAATGTTCCAAAACACCTCACTTTTTTATTGTTTGTATGAAGAGAAAACCAACATTTTATGTTTTAAGATTTTCATTCTTGAGTGAAAAATATACTCCATTGAAGAAGGAGCAGCAACCAAAGAAAGTTTACTGTTGATACTTTTTCTTGTATTGATTGGTTTTGATCCAAGATATGTATAAGTTGTCTAGGACTTGGCAGTTGCTGGATAGATGGACTTTTCAGCAGGCACACTCAAACACAAGGTTGATTGCTTGTGATCATATGATTAAAATGAATATTATTCATGGTTGAAAGCAAATGACTTTTTGACTTCATATTCTAGAAATTTCTGGGAAGTGGAAAATCTGAAGGATATGAATGATGCTCTTATAAGCATATTTATCTTAATTTAGTTATTTTTGTGGAAATACCATTTATTGGTTGATAAAAGCTAGGTAACTATGGACAGTACTTGGGGAACTCTAAAGATTAGATGTGTCCGTTGCAGTAGTGAAGCTTATATATGCCGATGCTTAGAGTTAGATGTTGAGAGACTATTAGTTAGTTGCAGTCTATCTGCGATTCTTCTTCCTAAAAATTCATTTTAGTGTTTTTGTGACTGTTGGTGTGAATTGGTTTGCATTATGTTCCATCTCTATACAATGTTAGATTAAGGATTATAATCATATCATAATTACCTTTGTTCTGAGGTGTAGATATGATTTTGAATCCAAATTGAGCTTACATACATATTTCCTTATCTTTTTGAATGTCATTGGGAGTGAACAGGATCAGTAAGGTGGATAAAATTTGCCAACCCCATACGTTGACTTATATATACCTGCTTTTTGTTAGCATCCACCATATTTTATTCTACTTTAGGTAATCCCTGGTAATGAGATAAGGGACAAGTCTGTTGATTATGGTACTCTAAGCGTGACACCAAATTCTAAAATATTGTGGAAACCACTGCAGCACTGCCAAAAATCAATAGTAGATATTGAAGTTTGGATTGAGCGCTACCATATTGACACCCATCCTGATATTTCATTATGCTCAAGTGGCTATCCATTTTTCTGCATGAGTTTCCTTAGGGTGCTATGAAGTAGACGAATAACAGGGTGGCCCGTGGAGAGTATTTTTAAATGTATAGAAGCCCATGGTAGCGATAAAAGAACTACTTTCAATCGTGACGGTCATATTATACATACTCAATATAAAGCAGCCAAACAACTACTTGTTCAATCGTAGGGGACTGAGTGATTTTGTCAAGGGGTTAATTCTCATTTGTGCAATTAAGTTTTTAGCAAATTGATTCATTCTTCTAAGATTAGCTTCACTTCTATAAGAAAATACCTTTCTCTCTAGTTTTTCCGTTTCTAATTTTATAGACCATTTGTTGCCATTTTACAATGTCTAATCAATGTTTGGCGTGATGTTACTAGCTTCCAGATGCCACACCAGGGCAGATTAAGAAAGCCTATTACAATTGCATGAAAGCTTGCCATCCAGATCTGAGTGGGGATGATCCAGAGACCACAAATTTCTGCATGTTCATAAACGAGGTCTATGCGGTGGGTTTCCCCCCCATTTGGCATGAAATGCTTTAAGCTTGAAGGAGGATTTGATTTAAATCTATTACCGTGCTTCTACTATAAATGGACTATTGCAGTGCAGGTGCTCAGCGACCCTGTGCAGCGCATGGTTTATGATGAAATTCATGGCTATGCTTTGACTGCAGTCAATCCTTTCCTAGATGGTTCCAGCCCAAAGGATCACGCATTTGTTGATGAATTTAGCTGTATTGGTATGTCAGGACAATGGACTTCTAATTGTTATGTGAATACGTTTTACTTCTTTGAGATTCTATAGCCTAAGTATTCCCACGGTCTGCAAAATATCCACAGCTCCCCTTTTTTGTGATGTCAGCATCATCTCTTTTTTATTCTTTTTGATATTTTGAGAAAACGTGTATTATTTATTATTTATAAATCACTTCAAGGATGGGTTTTCTATCTACTACAAATGGAAAAACCTTATCCAGGTTCTGATGCTGACATCTGATGGGAGTACCAAGGTGGTGCTTGTAGATATCAGGGGAACTAAAATCTGATGTGAAGACATGATGGAAGGACTTGATTTGATGCACATAGAAAAACTCATTAAGAAAATAGTAGTCAACATGTAATATGAATACGCCTACACTCCAACCTAAGGGGATAGAGCAAGACCTAGTTGCTACTGGTATATGTGATAGTAGGGATCGATATGCGAAGCCACAAGCTAGGAGTAGTTTCTATAGCTTACCTAGACCTTCGGCCTAGATATTTTATAACCTTGAACTAGTTGACCCAATTCCTTAGCTTAAATTAGGTTGATACCAGGGGCATTGCATATCCTCGCTCGCTCTACTTATTTTTTTTTATTAGGATCTCATTGTCCATTCCTACCTAGGGCCTTTTATATATGCTCTTTCCATGGCAAGTAGCATTTATAGCAGCACCTAGAAAAAAAAAAGTAGCAATTGTAGCAGCACTCCCTTGCAATTGATGGGTTTTGATAACATTGAAATATCCATATCCTTGTGTTCTTCACAGGGTGCAAAAATTGTGCTAATGTGGCATCGGATGTCTTCGCAATTGAGGAAGACTTTGGGAGAGCCAGAGTCT
>NC_081545.1:15961247-15972047 GCF_901000735.1 Corylus avellana | reverse complement strand
AAAAAAAAAAATCTTAAATCCCTAGTTGGTGCGCTGCTTAATTCAATTCTCATTTGTATAAACAAAGCCCATGAATTCTCTTTCCTTTCATTTTCTTCCATTTGTCAACCATTCAAAGGAGAATAAAATTAAATATTTTCTTTCTTACAAAAAAAAGAAAAAAAAAGAAGAAGAAGTCTTTCTCCAAACCCTACCCTGTTTTCACTTTAGTTGAATCAAACTGGTAGAAACAAAACGCACAAAAAAGAAAAGAAAATAAAAGAAAAGAAAAACTATTTTCTTTCATTTTTCACCATTTTCATAACCCCAAATAAAAAGTAAAGTGATTTTAAGATTTTTCGTTCTTTATGAAAAAAAAAAAAAAAAAATTGTCGATATTCTGCTATATGTGAACAGAGTAGTAGTTCAATTATGATCCAAGAAACCAAAATTTCTCTTTTCTTTCACTTTCCACCATTTCTCACGCACCCAAAAAATAGCAAAAGTTACTTTAAAGAAACAAAACAAAATAAACAAATTCTTTCTCAAGATCATTATATAAAACGATTTAATATATAAATTATTCTATAAGCACATATCTCTTAATACAATCAATTTAACTAATGCCAAAGTATTAGGTAATTGAGTAGGTACATGTGCAAAAAAAGAGAGTATAGATAGGTTCTCACATTAAAAGAACGAATAGTTTTTGGTTTATACTTTCTAGCACATGAATACAAACAAATACACTCTAAAGTAAAAATGTAGTAGTTTGTTTTCTTTTTGTGCCATTACTTTCATAACAAAAGTTATTTTAAAAAAGACGAAAGAGTCATTGAGCTACGATTTGTTGGATTGTGGAAGCTCATTCATCTTCACTTGATGGTTCTTGAAGAGCAGTGATATTGAACCTATAGTGTGATACTCCACATGCATCAATGTTCATTGCTCTTTAATAACTCCCCAAGCCCTCATTAGGGTCTTCTTAACCTTAGTTTAGGCAGTGGTTTTACGCATGTAATACACCAATTATTAATGAAGATAATAATAAAGGAAAATGCATTTACCTACATTAAGTCATATTCTATAAAAACACTCGTAATTCAAAAGGGCCTAAATCATTTTATAAACCTTTCAACTCTCATTGAACGTTCAAAGTTACCTTGGAACATTCGACAAAACCCTAGACTTGAACGTTCAAGGATTTGTTGAAACATTTGAGTAAAACCCTAGAACCGTTAGTACAAGAGTACACTGAACGTTCGATGATGCATAAAAAGCAAATTTAACTTATTAGCCACATCAACCATTCTTATCCACTCCACCAACTCTATAAATACACCCCTCAAACCCCATTCACCCACATGCACCTCTTCCACACCAAAACCTAGAAAGAGAAAGAGATTCTAGAGAGAGAAGAATGTGATTTAATGTTGTTCTAAATCATTAAAGTAAACCTTGAACCTTACTTGTTTTCATGTCGTTTATATTCTGACCATGTGATTTACAATTATTTTTACAAGTCTTAAATATGACATGAGGCATTTATTATTTACCTCTCTTAAAAGTAAACGATTTTCCAAAAAAATTATGAACTTACTCTTGTTTCCAAGACTTATCATGTAGTTATGATTTAACATGTTTTTATTAAATTGTTAAAAGCTTTGGTTGATGTTTGGTAGGTGCTAGAGGGGAGATTAGAGTTTTGTATGCATTATGGTACCTATCGAACGTTCCATGGTATCTGCTTGAACGTTTGATTGTTATACATCTTTGACAGTGCCCAAAATGAATAATTATAGTTTTAATGATGGTTCAACATGTCTAGCTCCTTATTAGGGTTTTACATGGTTCTCGAGTTAATGTGCATAATGATAGAATATGTTTTGCAGTAGAGGGAGTCCGAGATGTCCGAGAGTTTGGATGAGCAGAAGAGGTTAGTAAATACTTACAACTGCTTTAATAAAACATGTAATCTGTCATATGACTAAGCATACATTACTTTTCAACATAAAATAGGTTTTCAAGTTAATGTGTATAATGATAGAATATGTTTTGCAATAAAGGGTGTTTGAGATGTTTGAGAGTTTGGATGAGCGGAAGAGGTTAGTAAATACTTACAACTGCTTTAATAAAACATGTGATATGTCAGATGACTAAGCATACATTACTTTTCAATAATATGTTTAGAGCCCATTACTTTTATACTGATAAATAAATGTTTAAATATGATAAATGAATAATATTTGCATTATATGATAGGTACACCGGTATGTGTAGTATAATGGTCATGAGCTTATTATATGGGCTTGACCATATGGTCAAAATATGTTTATTGTTTATATTTGGCCTTGAATCCAATGGTTATTTTGTGACCGGCGCAACTATGTTTGAGTGGTGATACTATAGGGGACGTCATTAGCAGAGTGGGCCACCCGAGGTCGTATTCGGTCGGGTTGCTACTGAGTGGACGATATGCATATGATATCCGGGGGCACTGGTATTGTATTACAAGTCCCCCGGGACAACATCAACCCTACTAATGAGGGCCTAAGAGCTTTGATGGACCATATAGAGAATAGTTATGATTTACTATATACATATATACTTATAACAAGATTTCCCTGCATCAAAATATTAGTGGTTTTACCATAATTATACCCCAGTATTTCATTAAAATAAACTACATTTTTATGGCATAATAACGGAGATAATACACATTATATTTGTAAAAACTTACGTATATTATCCCAAGTTGTAAAATATCACTCATAAGCTCACTGCATAATCAATTGGTAATATTTGGTTACTAAGTCATGGACTTATGCAGTTATTTTCATTCCATTTATCAAACACTTTGGTGTTTTGTGGTTTCGCTAGTTGCTAGAGTGTAGAGGAAGAAAGTTCCTTAGGATGATGATTTTTGAAATTGTGTTCAAAACTCCAAGTGGTTGGATAATGTTTAGATAAATATGATTTATTCTCTAATTATTATTATAGAACAATGGATATATATATATATACCAAAAAAGGAGGGGGGAATGGAAGCGCAGTATGCATATATATGCAGGGGATAGGGGAGAGTGATGTACATGCAGTATAAATATAGATCAAAGCAAGTAAAACCGTCCAAGAAGGCGGTATGACAGTTGATAAATAAGAAGAAGAAGAAGAATTTGAAGATAAATAAATCTAGATAAAAAACTCGTTAAAGAGTTTAAAATCGTTACAGATTAAAGACAGTCTTACAAAAGAAAGCGTTAGTGCTTACTGAAGTAAGGGAGCAAAGACAGGGGAAGCAAGAGGATTTCGAGCTCTGAGGTTAGACTCTGAGAAACTCTGAAATGAACTCTGCCTTACAATGGGAGAGGGGAGCCTCATTATATAGGCTGAGCATAAAGCACAAAACAAATTACAATCAATTACAAAACAGTAAAAGCAGGCGCCGCGTTAGGGCGGTCACATGTGAACAGTAGAGGCACGTTCGATGCCAATCTTGAATAGTGAAAGTCGCCTGATTGAACAGTGTGCTGTCGGCACTGTAGTGTCGGCAGAAAAAACATGAACAGTGCAGCTGAACAGTAATCCTGCGCAGTGTCGTCTGGACATGAACAGTAAAAGTGAACAGTGATTTTGCACAGTAACTTCAAAACAGTCTGAAAAGTGACCCGTTTGAGATCACCAAATTTTTCTTCTGCTGTCGTTAGGGACAGTGAATTGAGACCAAACCGTCAATGGAATTGCATCAGTTCTTTTTGGAAAACATATTGGTCGTTAGGGACCAATCAAAACAGCTGTTAAGGGCTCTTCACATATCTTCAATCCCGGGATAAGGATAGTATTCTTGAGTATCTTCATAGTAGGGATTTTGGAGAGGATTCAAGAGAGGGCTCTTGATAGGCTTCTGGACGGGCTTCGCAGACTTTTCGTCTTCTTCGTTAGAAGGTTCATCAAGAGCAGCAAGGAGGGCTTTCAACTTCTCTTTCTTGGAAGAAGATATCTTCTTGGAGGAGCTGGAAGCAGAGGAAGGGGAAGAAACAGGAGTAGTTTCTTTTTCTTCTTTTGGGGAAGAAAATACACTGGGGGTAACAAGAAGAGGGGGTTTAGCCGTTAGTGGCTGGGCCTTGAGGGCCTAAGACATGCTTTTGACAGCAAGGACAATGTCATCAGTTAGTGAGCATTTATCCCACCATTTGATAAACCATTGTCTTTGGATCTTATCATCTGAAAGGTGATATTGCCATTTCAGAATCCAAGGGATCTTGTATTTGTTGACAAAATAAAGAATAGTTGGAAACTTGGCACCATAAGAATCAACTTTGTAGATGTTCTTAAATAGTTGGAAAGCTTCAACTAACTGGAGGGGGAGGATATCAGGAATCAAACCAAATTGGTTCCACCATCTGGCGAACCAAAGAGGAAGGATACCGGTAAAATTCTTATCAAAATTAACAAACCAGGAATGATCAAAAATAGAGGTTTGATAAAGTAAGAATTTAAACCAGGCATCGACATAATCATAGTAAGTACAGGGAATCGAGAATTCGTTAAGGGATCTCGTGACAGAGGGATGGGAACCCCATTCCTTTTCGGAAATAATCCGTTTGAAATAGACACTATGATAAAGTATCTTATTAGGATTAAGTCGATCAGGAATAGATTTGAAAGAGACAGAATCAGTCTGTTTTAAGACAGCTGAATAGAAAGCCAAATTTTTCTGTGGATGTTCAGGAATCCAGTGAAAATTTGGGGGAAGATAGGAGACGACAATATCTCCGGGAGATTTAGAAGAAGAAGCAGAACGATTTAGTTCGACAAAGAACAAGTTCTGGTAGTAGGGGAGAAGCATATATTCAGATTTTAAGACAGACGTTTTATCATGTCTTATGAAGGGGGGTCTAGGCTTATCAGCAAAGGGATCATAGGAGGAGGCAAGTGTACTGGAGTACGACATTTGGGAATCATAAGAGGGAGCAAAGGGAGCAAATTTGTTGGTTATGGCAACAGATGAAATTGGCAGGGAAGAAGCAAGGGGGGAGGATTCTGACTTTATAGTCAGGGCTTTTGAAACAATTTTCTCTTTATCTTTTTTGCTGGCCATGGTGGCACTGCAAAAATTCAAAAGGAAGATAATTAAAATCAAAAAGGTAAAAACCTTTATAAAATAAATACAGAATAACGTTAAAATTATTCTTTGTAAAACAGAAATAATAATATGCGCCATATGACAGGGAAAGGTATGATCAAAGAATTATGGGTAAGCACAACCGTTAGGGGGGTGTGTAGACAAGATAAAATTCTGATGGTAATAGGGTCCTCATCCGTTTCTAGATCTAAGGACTGCCTAAACTTAATATCCAACCTATTAACATCAATTTCAAATTTTCACGCAAAAGGTATTTGAATATTAACATCAAATTTAACAGTTGAAACACCAAATTCGTTAACAGAAAATGGATAAAGCAAAGCAAGAAAAGGCATACCAAGAATTACCCTTTCACCCATGTTTTTGACAAGCACAGTAGAAATATGAAAATGAATATTATTAAAACAGACATATGCATTTTTTAATTTAAAATCAATGTGCAATTTGCTTCCACTGGCTGAATGCAACCGTTGTGTGGATTTTTCAAAATATTTGCTGGGAATGAAACCTTCTTGAATGCAATTCAAATCAGAACCGGAATCAATCAAAGCAAAAACATCAAAAGAATAATCAGGAGAAATGGTAATTCTGACATTTGAATACCATCTCGGAGGGACAAATTTGGTAAGCATACTGACAATCTTAACCTCACTGGTCAAAGATTTATGACAGGATTCTTCATCATTATGCTCAGAAGCAGTTTCGTTACTTGAAACACTTTCAGGAAAAATTTGTTTAAGATTTAAAAGCAAAAGCTTTTGTTGTAAATCTTGATTTTCATGCTTTACGTTTTGTAAAGCAATTTGCAAGTTGACAATATCTTTCTTGATGTTACTAATCTCATGCTGCAAATCTGAGATAGTAACTACCTTGGTTTTTTGTTTTGAAAACCGTTTCAAGGTATCTTCAAGAGAAATAGTGCCGACAGGTTTTTCAACATCTTCTTTGGTCATGAGTTTTTTAAGTTTTTTAAGATACTCTTCTTTTAAATCAGGGTTTTCAATTTTTGAAATCAGGATTAAGAGCAAGTCTTCTTGTTCTTCTAATTTCGACAAAACAGAGCAGGTTTTTGAATTGCAGCAGGCATCAGTGCAACCAATTTGAAAACAGTTTTCAGATATTTCTGATGCAGATCGATAGTCAGAATCAGAGGATTCTAGAAAATCATTATCAGAGGAATAATCTGAAAAGGCATTGTTTTGAAAAATTCTAAAGATTTTTTTGCTTTTCATCGTTATTGATGTTTAAAGCATTAATCTCTTTTTTAATCTTTTTGAGAGGTTTTGGGCACTTGTCAGCATAGTGTCCTTCTTCTCCGCAATTGAAACATTTATTTTTTGAAAAATATTTTTCAAATTTAGATTGCTGTCTCTGTTTAGGAGGAGGTTTAGAAAATTTAGGCTTATTAAATTTTCTTCTCTTGTTACTGTTGTAATATGGAGGGGGTGATTTCATGAGAGCTTTAGATTTCTTCCTATGCGTTTTGGAGGGAGCCATAGGAGGTAATCCAAACTGTTCACAGAAATTTCCCATTTCATATTTAGCTTTCTTGGCGTTTTTAAGCTGCTGTCTGATCATCTTTTGATCGATGCACATCTTAATGCCAAGTTTTTTGACAGTTGAAAACAAATCACCATAAGTTAAATTTTCAAAATCGATGAGACCAGTGTCAGTACTGATCAATTCATCTTTGACTTTGTGAGCAAATAATGAAGGCAAACCGTCAATGAACTTTTCTTTCGAATAAGGTTTTTGACTATCAGGTCTAACCATGACACGGGAAAGAAAAACATCTTGATACCATCTATAATCAGACATAGTAGGGCATCGAAGATTATTCAAATAATCAGAAATACGAGAGGTGATATTGGAAGGAGTTCCGACAAAATGTTTGATAATTGTATAAATCAAGGAGTTAACGCCATCAGGTTCACCCATTCCGATTTTCTCATCGAAAATAGGCATACCTTCTTCATCACTCTTTACTGCTTTCCTGATCTGATCTCTTCGATCTTCAGTGAGATAATTATCCCACCAATTTCTCAAAGTACCAAAAAAATCACTAGCAAGTAAATTCACAATATCAGCGTGGCTTTTATTGTGATTCGTGAGATAGGTATTAGCAACCATGGACATATGATTCATCTTATTGAGTAGTTCTTGCTCAGACAAACCGTCAATATTCCATTCATACAATTTAGCAGCAGACATAGAGAATTGGGATTTGAGAAACCTTTCCTCGAATTGCAAATCAGGAGGAGTAGGTTTGGAATAAAAATTCTTTGTAAGATTGAAAGGTTTGGATCCGTCATAGATCCTTTGGAGTTTTGGCTCCATTTCAATCTTGCCAAAGTTTTGTTCAAGAATTCTGACGTCAGAATCAGTGGATTCTTGAGAAGAAGTTTCAGAATCAAAAGAAGAAACCTTTTTGATACCAAAATTTTGTCCAAAAGAACTGGCACGAGGATAAGTCAATTCAGAAAGTAATTTGTTGACTTTCTCAATGTTCATTTGAGAAGTCGTTTTTAAACCAGAAGATTTTGACAAATCAGGGAGAGAAATCAGGGGTTTTTCGATCTTTGGAGGATCAGAGGAAACCTTTGAATAAGAAGAGATAGAGGGAAGTTTCTCTTCGATACGATCCAACTGTTGTACTAAAATATGCAAAGATTGGGCGCAGAAATTGTTTTGTTCGATAATTCTCCTATCGTTAGTGACAGGATCTTTATCATGGGTTTTGAAAGGGGAACATTTGACAACCATTTTGTTGACGTCAAGAAGAGTGTTTTCAAGAGGGGGATGAGAAGAATTGATAACAGATTTATCTTCTTTGAAAAATTTCTTTTTGACAACATTCAAAACATTATCGTCAGGGAAATGTTTTTGAAGATAATCAAAAAACAGAATATGTTTTTGGGACTCAATCATCATCTCAGTCCATTTGACCTTGATGCGATCTTGTTCCTTGGAAGAATATTTCCTTTGAAAAGCATGCCGAAGAGCACGATTTTCTTTTGACAAAAAATCTTTTGACAAAGCAGGCCAATCAATGACAGAAAAGAAGTCTTTGATTGGGGAGGTAGAGGTGATGACATTACACTGATGGGGAGCAGTGGGGAGAGGAGCATCAAAATCAGAAGTAGAGGGAGAAGTAGATCTACCTTCGTCATCCGTTAGGGGATGATTTCTAGTAGAGTAAAAAGCAGAAGAAACTTGAGAATCGGTAGAAATTCCTTTGAGTTTGAAGTCAGGGTTAACATGACAAAGAGGAGGAGAGGCGTTAAGTGACTCGTCCACATCTTTATCACGACGACGAAATCCTTCTGAGGTTGTTGAACCCGCAAAAAAATTCTTTCGTTCGTTAACCAACAGAGGCCTTTCAAACAGCGGGCGTTCGATTCGGCTGGAAAGTCCTAAATCAGAAAAATTGATTTTGACAGATCCATCCATATATTGTTGGATGTAATCAAGATTAGAGGCATCGTTAACTACTCAAGAAGGTTTTGCAACACCTTCCAAAAGCCACTCGTTGGGGAGGTCAATCTCTTCCCAGCGAATCATTTTTGGAGTTCTTCTTCTTCTTATTTATCAACTGTCATACCGCCTTCTTGGACGGTTTTACTTGCTTTGATCTATATTTATACTGCATGTACATCACTCTCCCCTATCCCCTGCATATATATGCATACTGCGCTTCCATTCCCCCCTCCTTTTTGGTATCAGAGCCATAAGAGTTGCGATCTCTTTGCTGCTTGATGTACACCCTGCTCTCCTTTTTGCCCCCTGAGTATTGTCTTGCTTTTATCCTCTTTGCTTACCCCCTGTTAACCTTTCTCTGTGTCGAGATCCTAGTTGTTAGACGGTAGTCCACCACCCCGTCAGTTCAGTCTGCCACCACCCCGCTACCACTTTTGTCGAGGTACTTGTAAGTCCCGCTTGAGCCTGGGTTTGGCGTTTAGGGCGTGAAGAAGACATTGTGGGTTGAACGTTAGCCAAGGGTATGTGTGATTTGATAAGTGCTAAATATTGCATATTTGGACCCCTTTATTTACATTAGTTAATCCTTTAGCTGTGTCGTTATTTAATATTTTGTGTTTAGTTTTGTGTTTTTAGTGTTTTGTAGGTCATTGAAGAAAAACTGCAGCTTTAAAGGGAAAAATGCGAAGTTTGGAAGAAAGCATACTTTGAGAAGACCTAGATTGTGTGGTTAAGTCTAACCAAATCTAAGGAAAGGTTAAATCAGATTAAAGTTCAGATTTGATAAGATTTCGGATCGGATTCAAATTCAGATTCTGCACATGTCTTAGTATTTTGACCATAACTCTCCGTTCAAATATCGGATTGAAGTAATTCAAACGGAATTGGAAAGCTAGCTCAAAATACTACAATTTGTTGTGAAATAGGATTTTCGTAATTCGTAGAGTTACTATGCCAAAATCGCCCCGCAATTAAAGGACACAAATCTGGACGAATCCTATTCCGATTTCAGACTTCTATTTTAACTAGGAGACAGACCTCCGAATTATCTAGGTTTACTTGGGCTTCTAGGACTTCCCTAAGCCTATAAATAGACTTCTTTGCATTCAAGAAAAGATACACAATCCCAGAGAGCAAAATTCTTTTGTTTAGTTTTTTCTTTAGGTTTAGGTTTAGGTTTAGATTTTATTTTTATGTGGAGCTAAAATCCCAACTAAGGTTGGGGATGAAGCCTCACTGATGAAGAACATCAATACTTTTATGTAAGTTTTTATTATTCTGATTTTATTGGGTTTTATATTTCAATTGTTTTACTTCTAATCAATTGTGTGGAGTGATTCTTGGATATCTCTTGTGATTCAAGGATACATGTGATGATTTGAGATAATTTCATATGATTGATTGCTTAGCTTTTAACTCATAAAAATTGGATATCCCTTGTGATTTGTTCTACAGATACATCTGGTGTTTCAATTGAATTTGGATTCCTTTTGTGATTTGGTCAATGAATGGATACATGGGATGGTTTTGATTAATTCTTTGAAGCATAGTAAAACATATCTATGATTTAATTTGTGAGAACTTCGGATTAATATTGATGAACATAAAGTATGTTGTTATAATTTGGTGAGTGTGAATTCCCAAACCTTAGTACCTTTATCCTTAGATTTACTTATTTTATTTAGTTTATGTTTATCCTTTAATTTTCAAAACTCAAAAAATCAAAACCCTTTTGGAACTAGATTAGGATTTAATTAGTTTAGATATAAATTGCTCTTTCAAAAATACAATTCTCTGTGGGATCGACCTCGCACTTGCAATCCATTAAACTACAATCGATTCGTGCACTTGCGAGTTAAATAAATTTGTACAACAACAGTGTTCGCGTCCAAGGGTATGTGTGGATAGTCTAGTGTCTAAGAAGGAGATCCTTAGAGAGTTTACCCAGTGAGTGAGTACCTAGGATGAGATCCTTTAAGACTCTACTGAGTGTGTGATTTTGAGTTTAGTTTGTGTGTCAAAATGTGGAGATCTAATTCTTCTGTCAGCTCTAATTCCAGTTTGCCACCGGACGTGGTTAACTATGAAAATTTTTATGTTGATTCTGATAATGATTTATGTGTTGATAAGTGGAACATCCCCAAGCTGGACGCTAAGGATGTATACACTACTTCTTGGTTTAAATCTTCTCTTAAATC
>NC_081545.1:15951714-15961147 GCF_901000735.1 Corylus avellana | reverse complement strand
TTTCTAAGTCTCAATCTTCACCAAGATCATAAGGGTCTTGGGCTTCCTGGTAAATGGGCTGTACTTGGTTTGTTGAAGAGGAGGACGAAGCTGGGCTTTGTTCTCCTTGTTCTTCAATGCCTTTAGCTTTAAGGAGAAAGCTTCTGCAAAGGTCTTTGAGGTCTTCTTTACATTGGACCTGAGCCATGGCTGTTGCAATTTCTGTCTGTAGATGTGATTTGCTGGCTAGGAATTGGCTTTGAGTGTTGAAGGAAGGGAATTCTCTTTGTATAGATGAAAGTATTTTCTGAATGTTGAATTTGTCCCACCAGCGGACATATCTGTTTCTTCTGCAAATTCCTTGATCAATGGCATAATCCCATTTGAAGAGCCATGGGATTTTATATTTTTTTGCCATATGGAGAAAGGAAGGAAATTGACTTTCTGCTTCATTAACTTTGTAGGCTGCAGTGAACTGCTGTAACGCATCTGCAAGTTCTGGGGGTAAAATCTTAGGAATAATCCCATGACTTTGCCACCATCTGTTGAACCAAATAGGGAGCTGACTGCTGAAGTTGTTATCAAAACAAAGATGCCAAGAATGATTATTATTATTGTTTTGATAAAGAAGTACTTTTGACCATGCTTCAATGTAATCATAGTAGTTGTATTGAACTTGGTGGCCCTGCAGGACTTTGAGATTAGCTGGGTGACCCTATTCTTTTGCTGAAATGATCTTTGTGATATATATTTTATCAAAGATTATTCTTTTCTGTTCTGGATCAAATTTATCTGGGACAGAGTCTTTCGTAATTGATGCTGTTTGGAGTAAAATGTCTCTGTAGAAATTGATGGATTTAGATGGGTGAAATGGAATGAAATTCTATTTAGGAGGGAAATAATTTTTTACAAGATCCAAAGGATTCTTGAGATGACGCTGTCATGTTATATAAAAAATAGGTTTTCTATATAGGTTTTTTGGACAAACCTAGATCTATTGGTATGGGTAATTGGTTGGTTGGTATAGAATTTTTGCTGCTATATGAGTTTTGAAGAGTTCTGTTGGGTAGGGATAACGGTTGCTGTAGGACATTCTACCTACTGGTAAGGGTCCGGATGACTTGGGGATGCTAAAGTGGATGAAAAAGTAGGTCATGGGGAACCAAGAACCTAAAACTTGTTTAACATGTTAATAGGTGAACATGTGTCATAGGGGTTTACATTTCCTGGGCTCAGGACTATATGGTGACTTGATTGTGACTTGATGGAAGGTGTTTTATTTTTGTTTTTACTGGATTGTGGCTTTTCAACCATCTTTTCCCTGCAAAAATTCACGAGTGAGGAAATCAGGTATAGAATTTTGATCTCCTTTGATGTATTCAATATCAAAATCAAAGATGCTTAAAATTGATTGCCATATGGCAAAAATATGTTTACTTGCTATATTTTGAAAATCTTTTTCTAAAACATGTTTTGCACTTTTGCAGTCGACTCGAATTAAAAATTTTTGATTTAACAAATCACTTTGAAACTTTGAGATTCATAATACTATAGATAAAATCTCTTTTTTAATAGTACTATAATTACTTTGTGCTGAATTCCAAATTCCTGAATGGAAACAAACAATTTGTTCAGGAGAATCTGGAGAGATTTTCTGTTTGAGAATACCCCCATATCCAATGTTGGAGGCGTCTGTTTCTACAATTTTGCAAGCTTTTACGTCAGGAATGCTAAGACAGGGCAAAGTCTTGACATATTTTTTGACTTCTTGGACGATTGAAGTATGAAGATCTGTCTAAGGTGGAGGGTTGCTTTTAAGACGATCATACAATGGTTTACAATGTTTTCTAAGATTTTGATAAAATTCAGCAACATAATTTAACGATCCTATGAACCTTTGAAGCTGGTTTTTATCAAGGATGATATCAGGAAATTTGTCTGCAAATTGAATGGCCCGATCAATGGGTTTAACCATTCCTTGACTGATGTTGAATCCTAGAAATCTGATTTTTGTTTGAAACAAATTGATTTTTGTAGCTGAAACAACTAAACCACTAACTTTGATGATACTGAGAAACGAATGAAGATGTTTCCAGTGTTCATCAATTGACTTTGAAAATATGAGGAAATCATCTATATAAACAATTGAGAAATGTGCTATAGGGTCAAAGATTTCATTCATAATGTTTTGAAATTCACTTAGGGCATTTTTTAACCCAAATGGCATGACATTCCATTCATAGTGGCCAAATGGTGTAACAAATGCTGTTTTGTATCTATCATGTTCATGGATTTGGATCTGCCAAAATCCACTCTTCATATCAAATTTTGAAAAAACATTGGCTTAACCTATTCTGTTTATCAGGTCCTTTTTGTTTGGAATTGGATATCTTATCCACTGTAAGACTTTATTAAGAGGTTTGTAGTTTATAATCTTGGAGCTCCTCTTTCTAATTCTGCAATTTTCTGTACGTAAAAGGCTGAACAAGACCAAGGGGACTTGCTTTTTCTTTATTCCCTTGTTAAGCAATTCTTTAATTTCAATTTTACAAAGTTCCATTAAATCTTGATTCATTTGGATGGGTCTAGCTTCAGTAGGAATATTTCTTTCACTGAAATCTTTTACATAAGGAAGTTTTATAATATGCTTTTTCCTATGCCAAAAGGCATTGGGGAGATCAGAACAAACTTCATTTTGTATTTTTTCTTTGAATCTTTCAATTTTCTGTAAAAGGATGTCACTTGATAGTTATTCTTCGATTCTTTTATTTTTAATTTCTTCTTTTAGTGAGTTCAAATGCATGCTCTTATTCTGTAAAATGTTAATTGTTTTAAAAATTGAAACTTCTTTTAATATATTGAGATCTTTAGTAGGGGGTCTTTTGAAGAATTTAAATTTTACTTTCTCTCCTAAGACTTCTGTGGTAATTCCTTTGTGATCTGTAGTAAAAGGATACAAAAGACATAAGAAGGGATTCCCTAATATGACCTTTGAATCAGACATGTTTTTTATTAAGACAAATGAAGTTTTGAAACAAACATGATCTTAACAGACATGTGCTTTAGGTAACTTGTAATCTATCTGCATTTCACCGCCATTTGTTGATGATAAATGTTCTGTAGTTTTTGAATAATATTTAGTATGTATCATTCCTTTCTGAATACAATTTAAATCTGCACCTGAATCTATCAAAGCTATAACTTCAAATTCGAATTCACCATTAATAATTATTGTTACTCTAGAGTGCCATTTTTGGAAAAGGATTCTATCAATTATGTTTAAGTATTTTTCATCTATAGTGTCTTTGAAGATCAAACTTTTAGTTGAAGATTTTGTAGATTTTTCATCTTCTGATTCTTGTTCACTCTCAGATTGACTGTGTTTAGAAAATTTTTTATTAATCTTTAAAATCATTACTTCTTGTTCCAATTCTTTGTTTTTGGCTTTTAAATCTTTTATTTTTATTTTTATTTGATTGACTTCATGTTGTAAGTCTTGGAGGGTTACTTCCCTTTGTTTTGATTTAAATCTGTTGAGGATTTTATCAATACTAATTTGTGGTTCTGTAATTTTTGTTGGTCCATTTTTTATTAAATTACTCTTGAATTTTTTAAGGTAGTTGGCTTTAGTTTTTGGGTCTTCTATTCCTTCTATAAAATCAATTAGCATTTCTTCATGTTTAGTTAGTACATTTATCTTAAGTTTTGTTTTACAACATGAATCTTTACAACCTAGTTCTATATCTGAATTACTAGAATTTTGACTTGATTCATAATCTGTTGAGGTGTTAAAAATTTCATCTTCATTGTCACTAGAATCTGAATTTCTGAGTTCTAAGATTTTATACAAATCTTCTTTTTCTTTGTTGGAAATTTTTAATTGGTTGATTTTATCTTTTACTTTGCACTCATTTTTGTAATGGCCTGTTTTTCCACATTTGAAGCATTTTACTTTCTTTTTATCATATTTATCATCTTTTGGTTTTTTGTAATATTTTCTTGCTGTTTTATTTTTCTTGTAATATTCATTTGGTTCAAAGTTTCTAGTTTTTGCGTATTTGTCCTTATGTTTTTTTCTAGAGGGTGGTATAGGGGTAAGCCATATTGTTCACAAAAATTTTCCATTTCATATTTTGCTTCTCTTTTTTCTTTGTTCAAGTTTTTATTTATCTTCAGTCTATACACATTTTTAATCTTATTTTACTTATTGTACTTATGATATCTCCGTAGGTGAGATTATTATATTTTATAATTCCAGTTTTATTACTTAATTATTCACGGATTTCATGGGCAAATAGGTTGGGTAAACCATTGATAAATTTCTCTTTCCATAAGGCATTTTTACAGTCATCTCTTAACATTACTCTTAACATAAAAACATCTTTATACCATCTAAAATCACTTAAGGTTGGACACTTAAGGTTACTTAGATGGTCATGAATTCTGGATGTAACATTACTAGGGATTCCTATAAAATGTTTTATTATGGTGTAAATTAAAACATTAATTCCATCGGGGATTCATCTGTTATGTGCTTCATCATAAATTGGGATTCCTTCTTCATCTTTTTGAACTGCATATTTTATTTCAGTACGATGTGCTTCATTTAGGTATTTTTCCCATCAAGCTTTTAATGTTCCCGTAAATCCTGATGTTAAAATGTCTACAATTTCTGCATTAGTTTTTCCTGAATTTGTAAGATAATTATTAGTAACCATTGACATGTGCTGTAATTTATTTAAAATTTCATGTTCAGACAAACTATCAATATTCTATTCATAAATTTTGTCAGTAGAGACTGAAAATTGGTTAAAAACATTTCGTTCTTCATATTGAATGTCTGGTAGTGTAGGTCTAGAGTACGAATTGGGGGTGTTAGGCGTTGGTCTAATCATTCTATTAACTTGGAATTCGTTGAATTGTTGTTCAATTTGTTGTATTTCTTGATCTGTAGTTTGTTCAGATTCTGAACTTTGTGTTTCACTTGTTGTTTCATATGTGATTATTTGTTTGTCTTTTTTGGACTTGGACAGTTTTAGAGGGCGAGGTTTCACTTTTGACGTTTTCAAGTTGTTTTAGCGCGTCACTTTTGACATTTTCAAGTTGTTTTAGCATATTATTGACTTTTTTAAGACATGTTTCGTCTTTATCCTTTAAGTATAACGTTTTGGGTTGTGAAATTTTTAAGAGGGGTTGTTCGTAATGAGGTTTTTTCTTTTCAGTTTGAGTTTTAGTTGGAGGTGTAATTCTGTTTTCTATTTGGTCTAACTGTTTTCCTATGGTTATGAGGCTTTGGTTTGTGTAATTGTTTTGTTCCATGATCTTTTTTATTTCGTCATCTTTGAAAGTTTTAAAAGGGGAGGCTAAAATTTTTGATCCTTTAAAGTTTATAAAGATCGGTTCTTTTGGAGGGTGACTTGCTTCTATTATTGTTTTATCTTCTTTTTCCCACTGGGTTAACATGTTTAATTTTTTATTTTCATAAATTTTTATGAAGTCAAAAAAATTTATATGTAGTTTATGTTCATTCATAAATTTTTTCCATTATGCAAAGATTTTTATTTTTTGTTCTTTTGTATATTTTAACTTATATTTTTCTCCTTTTTTGTATTCTTGGCAGAATTATAGTTTTTTTATTAAGGGTTGGAGGTCTAAAGTAAATGGTTTACTTATAGTTATTAATTGTGGGTGTAAAGGAGGTTCTTCTATATCTGTTTGTGTTGGGGAATTTGGTCATTCTTCTTCAAAATTTTCTTGATTAGCTGTATAACATGGGGAGCTTATTACAGATTCTACTTTTATTTAACTTTAAATTTTTATCTCTTCTTAAAGGTTTAATATTAACGGAGGAAGAGGTAGAATTTCTACGGTTTGTATCTTGTGGATTTCTATGGTTTGTTGGTGTATCTTGGAAAGCTGTTTCTTTTATCATGAAGGGTGGTTTGCTGAGTCTTGGTTTATCAAAATTTAACCTTACAGTACCATCTAAGTATTGTTGTAAACAGTTTAGATCAAATGCTGTATTTTATGTTTTTGTAAGAATGTTTTCATTTTCTAATAGCCATTCTCATGGGAGTTCTACTTCAGACCATACTACTGATTTTGGTACCCTAACATTTGCGTCACAAGAATGTGTCTGTATAAGTAAAGTTTTATCTTTGAGACTTTTAACAAGAGCATGCACATTAAGATATGTTTTCATTGACTTATAATAAAATCTGTAAATTAATGCTAAAGGTTGGCTTCCTTCTAACATATCGTAACCTGCTGTTTTAATGTTAAAAGTTAAAGCTTTTAAGATCTGTGGATCACTTAAACTTAAGGTGAAGTCAGGGAAATAGTCAAAATGAATTGGTCCTTTATGAAGACTAGATTCAACGACTCCTAACATGCTAGTGCTGTAATCTTTATGTCTTGCATCCCTTAAACACAAAAGTACAGAGGCATTAATTCCGAGACAGACTAGGGGTTTTACAGCAACTTGAATTAATCATATGTGAAAGAAATTCATTTTCTTTTCTCTAAGTTTTTTAATTACTTCTTTAGAAAGTAATTGACATGTATCATGATGTTTATTTAAAGCATAAACTTGTTCAACTGTTTTTACGCTGTAAACATTGCTAAAAGACAAGGGTGAAAAACTTGATTTATAAATTTCTTTGGTTGGGACCTTGAGTATGTTCCAATCATGTGAATCTATATTTGTTTCAAGAATGTTATATTCTTCTTCATTAACTATATCAGGTAAAGAAGGCAAACTAGATCTAGAGCTCATAGAAGATGTGGATCTAAACAACCTAGACATAATTCAAAATATTTGTTAAGGACAAGACAACAAAATTGAAGACTTTCTACTTCCAAATGCTTCTCTTTAACGGGTCTTTAAGTGTTCTGGAATAGATATTTGTGTGTCCTCCCGACTTAAAAGCCTACCCGGCCTAACTTCGCTAACGGCACATTGACGGCACAAAGCGTACATCCCATAGAACTCAAAGATTTTGCTAAAGATAACATCTGAAAATATACATGTTTGACAATTCTGTTTTCTGGAATTAACAAATACATGAACTGATATCAAGATGAGTACAAGTGTATATATATATATACACTTATTCTTACATGTCATATATGTATGATTGTGTATTATCTGATTATATGCATGTGAGATCCCTAAGATGCAATATATTTGAGTTATGGTATAGATAAAGGTATTAACACACAGAAGATGATACTCAAAGGTCTTTGCAGTTTATTAAATGAATTGTTCATTGTCATAAATGGAATTGAAAACTCCATTTAGGCTATAACATATTGAACCCTAACGACCTATCTTGGTTAGGAGAAGCAGGTTGGCTTCGGGTTGATGTGTTGGGGCATTGGCAGGATTGTGCCATACCCCGAATAGACTACGTGAGTCATCATTTGTTTATAAATGCTATCATAGCGAAAAATGTACGTGTACGATGGCTTATAGCATTTACTCTAAATCATAAGGAGTTCGTGAACTCAGATGTGAAGTGTAGGTTACTTTGATGTATCAAAGAGTGAGACCTATCATCAGTTGAAAAAAACTCGATACATTGGGTAATCGCATGTAGCATTGTGAGAACACTCGCTTCAAGAAGGAATCAAAATCATTTGTCAAAGAACAAAGCAATAGGGAATATTTCTCTTGTTTTATATTTAATGGAAAAAAATTATTCTGAAGCTTGGGCCTTGGTGTTTCACAGGGTATATTGCAACTTATACATGTACAAGGTAAGATGCATTCTGATAAAGTACATAAGGATAATTATAAATTTAAATTAGTGACTCAAGGAAAAGAAGTAGTGAAGAAAGTGACAGTACATAGACATTGGTTCGACTACAGAATGATTCCATAGAAAGGTAACATGCAATAAATAAGTACGTCATGAGAATTAATTGATTAAATAAAAAATGCTTATTAAAGTGTAGTCACAATTATTTAGTGGAATTAATTGTGATTAAATAGAGTCGTGTGACATGGTCTAGGAAGACATGGTCACATGCCTATTAAGCTAATGCTATTTTTTCTTTAGGTCCCTCTTTGAGCTAGTGTAAATTGACTGGCATTTATATTGTTCATTAGTTATATTTTTATTTACTTGTGATGTTTGATTTAATAAAATATAGGCAAAAAAGATTTATTAATCTAAGTGACTAATTGGAGAAAATTGAACTGAGGAAATTAAATCTAGTTTTAGGCTCATAATTTAATTCCTACTGGCTTAAGAATTAAAAGAGCATTGGGCTCAATGATTTAATTCTTAAGAAGCTTGAGCATGAGCTATGGGCTCAATAAAATTAATTCTGAAGGGTTGAGTAAAGTTAAAGGAGTATTGTGCTTAAGGATAAAACCAAAGTCCAAGTACTAAAGAATGTGGGAGTAGGCTAGCGCATGGGGAGAATTATGGCCGTGTATGTGGAGGGGCAAGGAAGGCTATTTTGACCCCCCTTGCCTGACTTTCTAATCCTAGTCTTACATGGTTTATTATCCTAACTCTCCAAGGATCCAGTATTATAAGTAGATGTCTAATTGAAAAGAAAATAGAAGAATTGAAAAACACAACACTCTTCCCAGTGTTATAAGTTTTGCTTCTAGTTTTTTCTCTAGTCTCCGAGGAAAAACTTTGTGAGCCTACACTCATAGTCATGTTCATTCATCAAAGACAAGATCTAATGGAAAAATTGTGTCCTAAATTATTTGAAGATCTTGAAGTTCTAAAAGAATTTCAAGATTATCAAAGATGTTCTTCAAGAATATTACGAAGATCATTAAGAAGTTCTTCAAGTTCACGAAGAACACGAAGAACGTGAGGAAGATGAAGGGCAAGATGGGATGAGCATTGATTCTTTCTTCGAATTTGCAAATATGGTTGAACGTTGATTGCTCAACCCCACATCTCTTGAAGAATGGAGGCATGGTCTTACATCCCAATGCCTTGGAGCGGCCGAAGCTATATGTAGGTAGGCTCTAACTTATGTTTGTTTAAATCTTGCTATGTTTCTCTTGAAGGCTCAAGGTCTTGGGAATTGTTTTTATTTCTGCCGCATAAAATAAAATTTGTAAATTTTACGTAATCGATCACAATAGAAAACCCCAAGCGAACGACTCGCATTATCATGTCTAGTTAGTTATTCATTTATGTCCATAAGAATATTGTTGGAGGCTTTGGTTCTGTAACTAATGATACTTATGGATAGTTATTATTATAATAATCTCAGGTCATGTATTTCTACCTTCACCATATTTTATTATCTTATGTTTGATAGGTGATTCCACCCGTCAATTACTAGTTAATTGATCTAGAGGTATGACTAGTAGATCGATTCAATTTTGATAGGCCATACAGTGTACCCCACCCACCCGCGAGCCACCCCTTGGGTGGTTTGGGCTTGTGGCCACCCCCAGGTGGTTTGGGGTGGCCTTGGG
>NC_081545.1:15941744-15951614 GCF_901000735.1 Corylus avellana | reverse complement strand
AGAATTCAACTATTCTTACATAATTTTATACCAAAATCTTGCTCGAGAGAGAGACAAAAACCTCACTTCGTAAAAGGGAAAAACTTCAATCTATATGGAACTGTCACAGCCACCGCATCACTTAAGGTGGACTTTATTGTAGTGATCTGCAGCTTTGGATAATGACTGCATTGAAATGGGGAATCCTGGACCCATCTACATGTAACCAACCAATGGAGGATTACTTCAAAAACCATGTAAAAAACAACGAGTATGCATGACTGTAGCTATTAAAAAAATCAGATACAAGAAGCATTTATCTTGTACTACAGTATTAAGCTAATCCCCTAATTAATTATTATTATTATTATTATTATTAATTTTAATACGTCTGCCAACTCTCTAGTTTAAAGGTCAAAACATCTACAACTTTCCCACTTTCTACCAACTTCTCCCCAAGAAACAGTTCACGCATAATTTATAGAGTATAATAAAACAACCAGTTCAAAAGAAAAACTTAGCGATATTATATAAACCCTTATACATTTAGTAATTTAAACTTAAATTACCAGTTGACACAAGCATTAAAATAAAAACAGGAAAAATGATAACTTTATTGGAGATAATAGTTAATTACACCAATTATCATGATACATTCTCCTGTAAATACAATACATGATGAAACACATGCACAAATGTGTGTATGTGTTTATATGCCCAACTACAAACCTCTCTTTTTGAATTAGGTGTAATGGGGAGGAGAAAACGACCCTAATGGAAAAATCAAGAAAGAGAACACTCAACATTTTCTCAAATTTCTTAAATCTTATGATTTTTTTATTTTCATTGCTTTATGACTTCAAATCTCCCCCCTCTTCAAAAAAAAAAAAAAAAAAAAGAAAAAAAAAGAAAAAGAAAAAGGAAGCTAACCTTAGTAGAAGTGGAATGAAAGGTTTCAATATAAGCATCATGAAAAGGAAAGCCATTATCAACACCAAATTAATCAAGAACAAGGATTATGAGCTTACCGTGCTGCATATATGGAATGAGTTCACATATCCAGCATACTTGGAAGCTGTCAAAAAAAAGGGGTCAATATTTATTAAAGACATGATATACAAAATCCAGGCCATCTGACCCAGAATCTATGCACCAATTTCACTCTCCGCTTAAAGGAAAAGATCTCCAAACAACTACACGACCTTCTGTTACTAAAAATAAAATTATTTTTTGTTTTTTTGGTCCAACACTTCAATAGCCCTACTCTATAACCTTGGAAAATGGTACCATTAACTTTTCGAATAACTCCTCTTCTTTTCCTAATAACCTTGGAAATTGCAAAACTTTTCTACCAACTGATGCTATAAGCAAATACAGCCAGAAGCATTTTTACATCTTTAAAACAAAGCAATGCTGGCCAACAAAAAACTAAATTCTCTTTGGCAAATGGAAATTTGTCATACCACAAGAAGTACCATAAATTTTCAGTATTTCTTGCAATGTGATTTAAAAATGCAAAGGTCATGCAGCTGATTGCATAGAACTACTTTTTGTTTTGTTTGTTTTTTTTTTTTTTTTTTTCTAACTAAATTAGATTTGTCTAGGGTCATCTCGGCAACTTGAAATCACTGAATCAATTTGCTTACACAGCCCCTATAGGGCTGTACATGAGCTGCCATGCTAAATGCTAGGCTCTTACAGTTTGACTCAATCTGGAGGAAAGCCTAAACTGATTCATTTGAGTTGGGAGAGAGCTTCTAACAACCTCAAAATCCAGCTTGTATCAGCTATCAAAATGATGGAGGTACACTCTTGCTTCCTCATGGATTCCAAATGGTTCCATTGATTTAACATTCTAAGACTAATGAAGGGCAATAGCATGCAGAAAGAATGTCACGTCAAACCTGACACAAGGTGATGCCAAATGCGGAGGAATGAACTATTGGAAACTTGTTTAGTTGTTTGATTCAGTTATGAATACCCAGTTTATTTGTGACCACTAAATTGTTCATTCCTAGGAACACAATTGGCTACCCTTGGCGGAAAACTGCAATGCAATCCGTGAGTTGCCCAGTTTCGGGCAAAAAACTCAGTCAAACTCACAAATTTGACTGAGTCAAACCGCAATTTGACCAAAAGTCCTATTTTCGCCAAACTTTTACATATAAGAGACAAGAATGCAAGTGCTTGGAAAGTACTGCATTTTAGAAGCTTGGAGGATGGCTCCTCTATGCTTAATATGGTGCATTTGGAGAGAGTGGAAAATGAAAAGTTCCAAAGATTATGAGAGGTCGGTGCTAGTGTCAACAACTGTTATGTTAAAATCTCTTTATGCTTGGATGATGGTGTCTAATAGTCCTCGCTTTTCTAGTTTTATGGAATTTATGGACTTGTATTCTTCTTTTTCTCCCTAATTGGGGTCTCTCTTGTATACTTCTTGTGTACTTGGGCTACTTGCGCTTTCAAATGAGATTTGATTTACTTATCAAATAAAAGATTGCAAGTGCAAAGGCTCAAACCCAAACTGATTTGTTGAAGCTTTAGGCACAAATATAAAAAGACAAGTTCTATTACACTAAGCTACTCCATCTCCTTTTTGATAAGGAAAGACCATAGATATATTTATTTTCATCTAATGCAAAAATCATGTAATATACCATCTATACATAAACATAGAATACCAACATATGGTGTACCCATCATGCTTTGAAACCTGCTAATTTCAAATGGTTCGCTCGCTCTTGCTCTATGAATATGTATTCTATGTTCATACCATTGATTTAAATTGTCCTTGAATTTCAACATGATTACATAATTGCCACTTTTAGTGGACTAGGGAGCACATGAGCAAGCCTAGACAAGCTTCGGTTTAATTGTTACTTGACCTAGACATGAGTACCAAGTTTCCCTCACTTATTTATAAAGCAAATCAGTACAATTAGACATGAGCCTGAATAGCTTGAGAACGTTAGCCAGATGGTCCATCTGCCCTAATATGTGTGACCGAATAAGCTACCATGTGCAATTAGCGTCACCTAAATGGACATTTAGCCCATTAGAAACAAATTAGCAGACACATTCAACAATAAGACACTTACCCTTCTTTAAGTTTGGAGGCTTTGCAAGCAAAAGAGCATTCATAAATGCACCAATATTTTCTCGTAGAGACTCCTCAGTAAAACTGGCCTGTAGGCACATTGTAACCAGATGAGAAGGATAAAGTCCCTTAAAATAGCATCCTATTGAAACGAAACCTTATGCCATGGATCAAGAAAATACGGCACCTTTCCAAGTCCCACATGCACGATAGATGTTTTGTCCATTTTGAAGTGAATGCGACCTAGTCTTGCTGCTTTTATTGCCCCAGAAACATCACTAGTGACAGTACCACTCTATACAACATATTAGTAGAAACAAAGAAAGATTCAGTACAAGTCATTTACAGATCTGTGCATTGACTGAGAAAACCAAAAATAATAAACTTACTTTACGGTCTGGCAATAGATGACGTTCTTTAAGAAAGCTTGCTATCTGTGAAACCGTAAAAGAACTCTTTTGAATAAAAGATCCATTTATTTGAAAAATAACAAGTTACAAAACCAAGAATTTTTTCATAACCTTATTTAGACGCAGCACCAATTTAGGAGTTGCGAAACACTTGTCAACATTAAACTTATGACTGCCTGCAAATTACATGGTCAGATATATGAATCAAAATCAGAAATTGATAGCAGATTAAAACATATAGGTTGTAAACACAATACCGCAATACCAAACAAGGGGGTCAAGTGAAACAGTATTTAATTTTGCTTCAGCACACATGGCACTTCAGGTGGATATCCTTTAATAAGGGGAAAAAAGTGCATAGTTATGCAAGCATAATAACTAGAGCAGGAGAGAGAGAGAGAGAGCAATAAGCATAAAAGGAATGACAGCTTGGAGAATTAAAGCAACATAAGTAACGAGTTTGAAAGTAAAGCCAGGAACAACTTAAACAAGTGATGATGTAAAATTTTACATTACAGTAGTGAAACTTATTGACATAGCAGCAACAAGATTAGTTCATTACTTGCAATTTCTTCAATAAGTTCAACACCGCCAACAATATCAGCGCCTGCAGCTCTAGCTTCATCTGCATCTGCCCCTTCAGCAAAGAAGGCCACCCTGACAACCTGAAAAAATGAAAATGGTTATGCAACAAACAAAATACAATACAGCACAAAATATAGCAACCATGTTCATTTACCACAGGTTTAGATAATACCTTTGCCACACCATGAGGCAGAACCAGGCTACCGTGTACTATCTGCACTTCAATTGAGATAGTGGTAAGTTGAATCTTTGAGGAATATATTGAGAAATGAACACAGTAATGCCAAGAAAAATGTAAGCACCAAAAATCAAGAAGACCAACAGTGATGTGTCTTTCAGGATCCTTTTTGACATGAAATTGGCATGATGAATTAAATATAAAAGATCACAGAATCCAAAAATATTGGTAAAAACTACAGCTTCTTTAGACAAGCCTAACATGCCCTGTATATGCCCACTATAGAAAATAGGTTGATATAATATGAGCCACTCCAAAATTAACAATTGAGTACCAGCAATCCAGAGACAAAGGTTTAGACCACACAATAATATCTAATGGCCAAAACATGGAATCAACTCAACAATATCTAGCAGTTATATTAAAGCTGCTCAAACCCATATACAATACCAACCATCAACAATTCAGTCCCACAAAAAGTTTCAATTCAAGCCGTTCAACCCACCACACAAATAAGATAACGCTTGAAATAAGTGAGCAGATGACCTAGCGCACGTACCTGATCCGTTCGCTCTTTCTTAATACCCAATCTTACATGTGCTTCAATAGTTTCGTCGAAATTTCTCTTGGAATTAGCCTGAAAAATGACTAGAAATATCACAAAGATTTTAGCAATGACCTTTACTATAAGCTTAAGTTTTCCTAATTTCTCTCCAAAGACTTCAGGTTCCTTGAATGTCCTACCATATTTTCTCAGAAACAAAACAAAACAAAAAGTTTAGAAGCTTGAGCTTCTACACTGACCTTGACTTGACGAATGCCCTCCATCAGATCAAGCGGAGCCGGCTTCTCTATCCTCTCTTTTTTCTTGATCAGCATCGGAAAAGGGACCGCCACGTTCTGTTCCTCCGAAACCCTAAACACCCTCCTCATCCGAGCATCAGCCTCGATTCTCTTCCTCTCCTTCTCCATCTCTTCGCTCTCCTCTTTTGCCTCCTTCGCCTCTTCGCCTTCTCCAGAGGCCCTGTCCTCTGGAAGAGGAGCCACACGAGTGGGGTACGACACTGGGGATATCGCGGCCACGTCCTTGACGTACCGGATGTCCTCGCGGGTCCAAACCGGTCGCGTTTCTTGCTGCGCGCTACGAGGTTCGCGGCGAGGAGGTGGCGATGGCAATGGAGATTGAGGAGGGTCTTGTTGTTGGTCTGGGGTGGAGGGATCCTTAGGTTTCACAGAGTAGGATACCGTTTGGATGGGTACGGGTTGGGAGGGTCTTGCTGGCTCTTCCGAATCAGGGTTAGGGTTAGGCTTAGTATTCGGTGACGAGGAGAGGGATCGATAGGGGAATGGTGGAAATGAGGGTTTGGGTAGGCAATGGCGGCGAGCTTGGGAGAGAAGGAGCTTCAGGGCTGCCATGGAGTCAGATCAGTAAGAGAGAGAGAGAGAGAAAGAGAAAGATCGGGGTTTTTGCGAGGGTTTATTCACTGGTGAGAAATTATCCTCTGTTCTTGCAGGACCACGCCAAGAACCACATGTGCTCGTCGCTGGTCCGACCATCGTAGAGTACTAGGTAGCATATATTTTAAAATTTATTTATTTTTTAAAATATAAAGACGAGATAAATGTAAAATTAGTGATTGTGATGGAATTAAATTATAAATTGCTTTTTGAAGTATACAAAATAATTTAGAAATCTTTGAGGTATATCAAAATAATAATTTAGTCCTTACAATTAAATTCCGTTAAAATACTTAACGAATTTTGTTTATATGTCACATCAATGAAATAATGACATGTATCATTATTAATAAATAAATAAAGGAAAATATACTTTATCCTAAAATATTTATGCATTTGCGTTTGTTTAAAAAGTAACAAAAGATCCCCACAAAGTTGACAAAGTCATGCACTATTATACAACCAAAAAGTTCGAAAATGCCCACGTGACTAAATGTAAACATAAATTACTTCATGGTAAAGTGTAAACATTAAAAAACAAAAAAAAAAGGTCTTTTTTTTTTTTGTTTTTGAAAATGCTTATTTAAAAAAAAAAAAAAAAAAAAACTTAAAAAAAAGCTTATTTAAAAAGAAAAAAGAAAAAAAGAAATTAAATTAAACTAAAACAAAAAAAACTCTTACCATTTTAAGTACCAAGGTTCTCCCTTTTTTCTTTTTTTTTTTCACCTAGGTTACAAATCGTATTATAGATGGTACTTGAGCTATGGGAAAAGACCAATCTGGTATCTCTGTCACATTTTGTTAGCCAGCCCAAATTAATAGACTGCCATGTGTCACCCCTAAAAAATGCCACATGTCCTTAACAAAAATAAATTAAAAATTAAAAATAATTACAAAAATAATATATATATATATTAAATGCCATGTCCTTTAAAAACTGAAAAAATAAAAATAAAAAAATAAAAAAAAATTATGAGGTAGTTGGGCCACCCCATTTTGGCTATTAGGAGTGGCTGAGCCACCCCTAGGGACAGTTTGGGAGTTGCCGAAACCACCCCCAAAGCCAAAATGGGGTGGCCTAATTTTTTCAATTTTGTTTTTAGGGTTTATCTTTTTTTATTGTTTTTTTAATTATTTTTATTTTTTTTAGGACATGTGGCTTTTTTTGGAGTGACACGTGATAGTCCGTTAGTTTGGGCTAACAGAATGTAACGGAAGGATTAAGTTGGCCTTTTCCCATAAATCATGTACCATCGGTTAGGTAAATATATTATAAGTCCCTGAGTCGGCCCACCAAAACTAAAAAATTCATAATTTTTTTTTTTTTTTTTTCGAATTTTTACTACCTGAGTTAATCAAAATGCCAATAAAATTCCTATCATTAGATTTTTGTAACGCCCATTAGTCCTAATCAAAACGCATCATTTTGCCATATCAACATAATAATTTTTGATTAATTTAATTTTTTTTAAAAAAAGTTGAATGGGTGGCCAGCGGTGGGACTGCCACACCTGGCCACCCTCCAACCTCTATGGGTGGCTCGCGGCCACCCAATGGGTTGGTTTGGAGTGACTTGCGAATGAAAGAACCGGTGCTTGAAGAGATGGAGAATGCAGGAGGGTTTGGTAATGGCTTTCATTGGATTGCTGGAAAAGATGATTTCGACCCAAGTGCGCCGCCTCCACTTAAGATTGCTGAGATCCGAGCTGCCATTCCCAAGCATTGCTGGGTCAAGAATCCTTTGATGTCTCTCAGTTATGCTTTCAGGGATATCTTTCTGGTTACTGCATTGGTTGCTGCTGCAATCTACTTCGATTTTTGGATATTTTTCCCACTCTATTGGGCTGCTCAGGGAACAATGTTCTGGGCTGTTTTTGTTCTTGGACACGATTGGGTATCACGTACTTTTCTGCATTCTTTGCCTTCCATTCTCTAACTTTCCTGTTTACCATTAATGCATTCATTCATCTACTCTGTTTTTACAATGTCCTCTGTTTCGATTCAACAGTGGCCATGGAAGCTTTTACGACAACCCAGAGCTAAATAATTTGGTGAGGCATATCTTGCATTCTGCAATTCTTGTACCCTACCATGGGTGGTGGGTTTTCGTGACAACTTTCATTTCTCAATCAACTTTTTCAACCAATAAAAAAAATGTATGCTAATCTCTGAATTCTACAGGAGAATTAGCCACAAAACTCACCACCAGAACCATGGGAATGTCGAGAATGACGAGTCATGGGTTCCGGTATTATCTTTCTTCTGTTGTAATAATTTCAGAAAAAATGCATATAATTAATATATGGGGCTGAGTTTTTTTATCTTCAATTTGTAGTAATTCTTTTTTCATCTTTCCCAGTTGACTGAGAAGTTATACAAGAGTTTGGGTTACAGCACCCGATTGCTGAGATTCACAGTGCCTTTCCCCTTTTTGCATATGATGAGAAAGCTTATCTCTGTAATTTCAAATCTCGTGTGCTTGTCAATTGTCATGGTCTAAGTTTTTTTCTTCCGAATGAAATCTCAGTCATAGCCCCGCCGTTGGCCACCCTTCAATTTTTTTTTAAAAAAAATTAAATTAATAAAAATTTATTATGCTGACGTGACAAAACAATGTGTTTTGATTGGGACTAACGGGTGTTACAAATATTTAACAGTAGGGATTTTATTGGCATTTCGATTAACTCATGAAGTAAAAAAAAAAAAAAAAAGGCTAGGGATTTTTAGTTTTTGCGGGTTGACTCAGGGACCTATAATATATTTACCTCCATTTGTTATTTGATTTGTAATCTAGGTGAGAAAAAGAAAAAGAAAAAGAAAAAGAAAAAGTGAGTACCTTGGTACTAAAAATGTAATTAACCCGAATTTTTTTGTTTTAGTTTATTTTAGTTATTATTATTCTTATTATTATTATTATTATTATTTAATGAGAATCAACAAGCACCATTAAAGGATCCATTGTATGTTCCAGTTGGGCCTATTACTAGAGCAAGATCCAAGAAGATCAAAGAAGCACTTAATGGGCTGATTCAAGATATTTGGGCTGATTCTAAAATGGGGCATTTCAAGCTTGGCCCAAAGGAAGATGAAGGCGTAATAAATTTGATCCAAGCTATTGATGGGGCTGATCTTGCTTAATTGCACATAATTTTCTTAGCAATGGCATGAATTAATAGTTGATTATGACGGATTGACTTTCCAATTACATACCAATTAATTTGATGATTGACTTTCCAAATTACATGCCAATTAATTGGTTGATTGACTTACCTATTTCAAGACCTTCCTTATGCGTGATTTACTTGCCAATTTCAGTCTATTTTTGGCATGGAGGAGCTACTAATTTCAGACCAAATTAACCTTAATTTTAGGCTTTAATTATTTAGTCATTTTTTACTTTATCTACTTTCCAATGTTGGAACCAATTTAATTTCTTTTCCATAACAGGCAGGTAGTCATATTTTAAGCAATGCTTTATAAATAGCATGCACTCATTGTAATGGACATCATGAATAAAAAATAGAAAAAAGTGAGGTTTGCTTCTTCTATTGGTTCTTCGAAGAACCAATAGAACTTATCAAGGATTCTTCCTTGTGGTGTTCAAACTTTATACTTTCGGTTCGTGATTCAATTATAATCATTGGGTCGAGAGTTGTTACTTTATACCTTTGATTCGCGTTTCATTTATAAACGTTGGGTCGAGGTTTTCTATGAAAAAAAAAAATATGAATTTTAGCTTTCTTTGGTCAGTATTCCAATATTGTTTGTTGGGTCTCAAAAGCGCGTCGATTGAGGTTCGCATCATTTGGTATCAGAGTACAGGCTCTAAAATCAGGTTTACTATCATTTTTATCTTTTGTTTATTGTTATCATTCTATCTTGTTCCGTTTATGTTCATTATTCCTTCTTGTTGTTTTGCATCGTGCACCAAGTTCAAAAAAAAAAAAAGAAAAAAAAAAAAAAAACACCAAAACAAAACAATTGTTTGTTTGCTTTCTTTCTTCTTTCTTATGCCCTCTTCCTTTGATTCGTTGTTTCTATAATATTTTCCTGTTTGTTTGTTTTCTTTCTTCTTTCTTATGTCCTCTTCCTTTGATTCGTTGTTTCTATAATATTTTTCTGTCTATTTGTTTTCTTTCTTCCTTCTTATGTCCTCTTCCTTT
>NC_081545.1:15841744-15936744 GCF_901000735.1 Corylus avellana | reverse complement strand
ATAGTCCCCTAAGTATTCACATCAACCTCAACAAGTTTACTCTTTATTTTAGCTTAAAACTCACTTCTTCTTTTTTTCCCCTCTTTTAGCTATTTACTTTTTCCAAACGCCTACAAGAGGCTCAAAATTTTAGCTAGCCACTTTTATGTTCCACTTAATTTTTTTTTTCAAATATTTCTTTATTCTTTTTGTAACAATCATATCTTTAAAAATTTATTTATTTCTAAGGATCATACTTTTTAAAATTTATATTATTCTAATGCTCATATTTTTATAAATTTAATATTTTCACAACCATCATTTTTTTTATTCAAATTCACTGCCTTGCACCAGCCCCAGATATTCAGGTTGGTATCCAAATTTTGATTTTCATTTTGATTTTGAAGAAAAATTTCAAAAGTTATTTGTCATGCCAACTGTGTTGTTGGTTCAGTAGTCACAACGACTTCTTTTTGTCCTAGTGGAAGAGTATGTCACTTCATCCCAGTTTGTATGGGAGTCATATGATAGTCTACTAAATAACATTTCTTTTTTTAAAAATTAAATAATATGAGTATATCGTTAGATACACCCTAGAGCACCTTCTCTCCTTTAAAGCCTTCAATTTCAAGTGCTAGCGAAGCAAGGTATCATATTTTGGTAAAGCTCTTCTTTCATTAAAAGCCCTTCAATTTCAATCCTAGCAAAGCAATATTACTACAAAAGGTATCAAATTTTGGTAAAGCTGTAACGCCCCCAAAATTGGAGGGAACCATTTTGGTAGGGTTACTGGCAATTCCTCAAATTAAGTTAACTGGTAACTAACCGAGGGGATCGCCCATCTGACAAAATCATAGTAAATATAAGTGGAAGGTGAAAATGTGAGATATGAGATATCTAAAAATCATAAAGTATGTAAGAATTACCATCAATCATAGACTTGGAGTTTCTAACCAAAATAGTCATTCTAATCAAATCGAGTACTACAAAACAAACTCATAGCTTTTTCATTTTAGAGAATCCTGTTAAAACAAACAACTGAACAAGCCGTAAATTAGTCTAAGACTCAGTAAGTAAATCTCATAATTGAGTATGAAATGAGCTCCCATTATTATACAGAAGTAAACGTGTGTTTCCACAAACATATTAGGTGTTGCCTCTGCTATTACACCATAAAAGTATTGTTTTGGTTTTCGAGGAGTGTAGGTGTAATCCAAGCGACAATTGCCTATAAGTTTGAATGCAGAAAACTAATGTCATAATTAAGTCGTAATGATCATATATGGTATATCCAAAATATTACTCATTCTCAGTAAAGTTGGCGCTGTCTCGAAGGACTTGTAATACAATACCATTGCCCCGTATATTGCACGCTATCATCCATAACACTAGCAGCCCGACGGAGCCCGACTTCGGGTGGCCTACGCTATTAATGATGTATATCATGTAGTGACCCGCCAATCAAATATGGTTGTACCGGTCATGAACAACCATTAGATCCAAGGCCCATATAAACACACACATATTTGACCATAGAATTAAGTCTATGTAGTAAGCTCATGACCATTATACCGTACATATCGGTATACTATATCATACAATGCATCTTATTAATTAATTATTAAAGCGTTTACTAAGTTATATGAAAAGTAATTATGCTCATAACATACGCGTGCTCAGTCAGCTAACATATCGCATGTTTTTTATGGAAGACAATCATAAGTAAATACTTACCTCGTACGCTCACTCAAATCCTCAAACATCTCGAGTCCCTGCTATAACGAAACATAGTTTACCGTTACACGTCGTACTAGAGAACCTATTATAAACATGTAAGGTCCTAACCTACAAGTCAAACTAGTTAAAAGATCACAAAACCCTAATTTTACCCATTCTGGACATTGTTCGAACGTTCTGGCTTATGATCAAATGTTCGGACTCAAGGTCGAACATTTGGTCAGAATAAATGGAACGTTTGGTCAAAATGCCATAACGCATGCAAAGCTCCTACATTCAAATCATCACGCTAATCATAAGTTTCTTAATAAGTACAATAAGACATAATAAGCCATAATACATGAAAGCTTAGGAAAACAATAGGTGTTTCAAAACATTTGAAAACCTTTTCTTTTATGAAGGATAATTGCATAACTCATCATGGCACTTATAAAAAACATGAAAATTACATAACAACATGAAAGCAAAATTGACTCAAAAGAGTTTACCTTTGAAGTTAACAACTCACTTTAAAATCTCCTCATTTTTTCTCAAAAATCTCTCTCTATCTAGGTTTAGGGTTTAGGGGGGTGTGGGAGTGAGGGATGAAGGCGAAGGTGAAGGAGGGTGTATCTATAGGGTGAGGAACATGTAAAAAGTTGAAAATGTGGATAATGGGTTAAAATTACTGTTAGTTCTTGTGTTGGCTTCATTTAGTTTCAAAATGCAGAGGCTACTGTTCACAAGCTTATATACTGATATAGAATACTCAAAATCCAATCTTCACCGTTCATAATATAGATTCATGTGTTATGACCGTCTCTGCAAAATTTCAGCTCAATCGGACCACAAACGCCCATCGATCGGAGCTGTTGATCAAGGCTGGACAGCATTTCCAAAATGCTGTTTCACCCATTGCATGCCCTGTCCGGACAGGCCTTCCCGGGGTCCAGACCGCATTTTCAGAAACCTTATTTTTTTCTCCGCAAGGCCCTGTCCGGACAGCCCATTAACCTATCCGGACACCCCGTAAGTTTTAAGCCCAAAAACATGATTTTAAGTGGGTTAGGCCTAAGGTTTTGTCCGGAGTATATATACATCTTTATAAAAGAGAGAGACACGAATTTTCACCCCCAGAGAGTTCGTCGGAGGCTGTGCTAAGAGAGATCATATGTGATGAGCGTTAAATTGAATCTCTTAGAGTTTTAGTTATTCCTTTGATAAATCTACGGTTGAGAAGTCTTTCGGAGTTCCAGTAAAAGCAAATCATATAGAAGAATTGTGCCAAATGTTTTGGAAAGGGCTACTACGGTAGAAGTCAAGCGAGTCGCTTGTCGTGTGCAAGGAAGTGTCAATTGCAAAGGTTTTTTATTCCTTATTTTTCTTATAGTGGATTGATTTCCTGGGTTTGGTTGCCCCGAAGAGGTTTTACATTTAGAGAATTCTCTAAATGGTTTCCTCTTCGTAACCAAATATCTGTGTTCTTGAATGTTCATTACATATCTGTATTTGGTTGAATATTAACTGTTAGGTTAGATCTTATTCCGCATAATCTTTGTGAAACACCTAGACATTTAAATAGGTGTCATTTGGAGTCGTATTTTAGGTTTTTCAATTACTTTTCAAACTGTCGTCGAACGTTTGGTACTATGCTCGAACATTCGGTGTATTATTACCCAACGTTTCTAAAGTTGAAGGTCAAACGTTCAGTGTGGAACTTGGTCAAACGTTTCGTGCTAGGGATAAAAGTCAAATGTTCAATGTGGAACTTGGTCAAACGTTCGTGCTAGGGGTAAAGGTCGAACGTTCACTGGTCCCCTATCAAACGTTAGGCCGAAAATTAAAGTTGGGTTTTTGGGATGTTTTTTGAATAAAAAGGTTTTTAAAACAATTTGTAATTAGTCGAACATTAAAATAATTTTCTTTTTATGGTTTTGTAATTTTGGGCATCACAGACGCTCTCCCTCTTCAAAGTATCATTCAATAGATAATGTCCACATATGAATATTATCAAACTTTAGGAAAAGTCTACATACATTTTTAAACTGACACTCAATTCATAATGTCATCCTCAAACTTTCAACTAAAAAAAAAAAATTGGCAATGTCCCCAAGATAAGCAAAAGGATAAAAATAACCTTAAACAATTTTTCAATAACAAAAATACTCCTATAAATTTGAAAAATAAAAATAAAAACTAAAATAAAATAAAACAAATATCGGGATGGTGGAGCCAACCCCAAGGCCATGGTTTCGTAAAAGAGAAGTATCTATTTGCACATCTCTACCTCATCACTCCTATTGTCCGACGTTTTAAATTCTATGTTGTCATTGTCAAGCAAAAGATCACATTCTCAAATCTCAACTGTGTGATTCTTCTAACCATGAGTTCCATTCTCTTAAGCCCTTGCTTCCAACCATGACAAACCATTGGGTTTAACACACAAATCTCCAGGAAAATTTGGGAGGATATTATCAATTTGATGGTAGTTTGAAGATAATGTGGTCTTTTTTTCAAAATTATTTAAAGGAAAAACTTCATTTTAGACCCCTTGAATTACCGCGCATTTTGACAAGCCCCCCCCAAACTTCAAAACCTCTCAATTTGAACTCTTTGAACTTTCAATTGCAGTCAATTTGAACTATTTCATCAGATTTAGCCGTTAAAAAGACCAAAATATCTCTGATGTTCGTTTTTTTTTTTTTAAAAAAAAAAGAACGTTTTGGATTTAAGGGTAAATTTAAAATTTTATAAAAAAATTTGGAGTATAAATGTCATTGTCTCACGTTTAATGTTTAAAATCTGACAAAGGAGTTCAAATTAACTGCAATTGAAAGTTCAGGGGTTTAAATTGAGAGGTTTTGAAATTTGGGACCTTGTCAAAACTCGCGGTAGTTCAAAGGTCTAAAATAAAATTTCCCTTTATTTAAATTTAACATGATGTACACCATTAAATGCACACATTTTAAATCTTGACAATAAAATGAAGAGCAACTTATTCCGCAAAGTGATACTAGTTCGAAGTTACCAGATTTCTAGCTCCTTCACTCCTGCATAGAAATCCAAAAAAAAAAAAAAAAAATCCTTCTCTCTTTCAAAAGCTTTCAATTAAAAGTCCTAGCAAAGCAAGGTATTAGATTTCAGTAAAGCTCTTCTTCCATTAAAAGCCCTTCAATTTCAGTCTTAGCAACGCAATTCTAATACGAAAGGTATCAAATTTTGGTAAAGCTCTCCTCCATATTTACAATCCTCAATTTTTTTTTTTTTTTTTTTTAGGAAAAAATATACATATTCCCCTAAGTATTCACATTAATCTCAACAAATTTACTCTCCATTTTAGCATAAAAAAATCACATTTTTTTTTTTTATTTAAGCTATTTACTTTTTCCAAACAGCTATATTACAGAATTTTAGTTGGCCACTTTTATATTCCATTTAAATATTATTTTTCAAATATTTCTTTTTTCTTTTTTCCAACAATCATATCTTTAAAAATTTATATTTTCCTAAGGATCATAAATTTAATTTATATTTTCCTAATACTCATATTTTTATAAATTTTCATTTTCACAGCATCATTTTTTTTTTATTATTATTCAAATTCACTACCCCACACTAGCCCTAGATATTCAATTGGTATCCAAATTTTTATTTTTATTTTGAAGAAAAAATTGCAAAAGTTATTGGTCATGCCACCTGAATTGTTGGTTCAATATAGTCACAAGACTCCCAACAACTTCTTTTGTCACGGAGGGAGAATATGCAATAATACTAAGAGGAGAGGAAAAAACAAAATTAAAAATAAATAAATAAATAGAGGAGAGAGAATAATACCCTTCTTCAAAAATCATATATTAAAATGTGAAAGGAAGTGTAATGTTAATAAACCCAGTGAAAATACATAGTAATTAAAGATAAATTTTTAGAATAACAATTATGAGATCAATTATGGTGCGAAAGTATACGTAGAATTCTTAAATGGTGAGAAAGCATTGGAAACACAATCTTAAAAAGGAAAAAATTGAATTTTTGAATCCTAATAAGACACTCAAAAATATTATAATGGATACGGTGTCGTGCGCCTTGAAAAAATTTTTTTGGAATGGGATTGCACATGCAATTTCGAGTATCGTAACAAAAGTTATGATCAAAATTGTAGAATAATCAATGAATGTTCAATGAAGACCATGGAATGTTCAACACAGAACGTTTGATGGGACTTACTGACAAGTGAAAATATAACCTTTTGAGCTATAAAAATGGTGTTTTGAGGCTAGAATTCTATTATGTGCGCCCCTCAACCCCAAGAACAACCCAACGGCTTTCAGAGAAAAAAATATATTAGTTTTGCTTTTTGGTATGAGGAAATATTAATTTTTTTTTTGCAGTTATATCCAAGGCACGTCCATGGATCGAGGGCCCCATTCCTTCAAACATATCCCTGTTGAGAAACTTAACTGAACTGTGAGTGTTCCTATAGCAGACATTGATTAGGAACAGGAAATCTGGAAGATAGTACAATCAGTTTTGACTGATCTGACATGTTTGCCAGGATGATATCTAACTTGAACGGATCAAGCAGTAGCTTCCCTAATTTGAAGGATTTGAAAGTTTTGAAGTATTTGTAAGTTCTATATTGACTTTATTTGCTACAACGAGTAATGAATCATATCGTGATTGATTTTGCAGTTTTCTTACTTAACCAAGTTGTTGGTCTTATTCCTGTGCCTTAGGGTGCTTAGAAATTGCTTAATCAGTGGTTCAATCCCAGACTATATTTTAACGACTGAAAACTTGAAAAGAATGTAAGTTGCTTGACATGTGTATACTTACAGAGATGATTTACTTTTGAATTTCTTTCTCTATATCCAGGTTTAAAACTGTTTTATGTTCTGGACTTCTGTGATTATAAGACATCTTATATTTTTTATCATGACAAGTGTTATGAAGTCACTTGAGATGAACCAGAATTGGATTGAAATTACATACTATTAAAGTTTCGATCTACTGTTCGCTGGCACTATTTGTTATTAATTCCGTATGATACTACCGTATTGTAGAGAAGCAGGATTGATTGCCAAGGGAGATCGTTCCTCCAAAATACAAATTTGTAGATTTTTATTCAACGAAAGTAGACCGAATGGCATCTAGATAGCTTATATGGGACTTAAACTCTACCAATAGGGAAGTTAAAACTCTTTTTTTTTTTTTTTCTTTTTTTTTTTTCGGTAGTTATTGGAAAACTAAACACATAAATCATATTACTCCTAATAGTCGCCTACCAACTAACTGACCAAACTCTGACTAAAATACATAAATAAAATCAGATTAGATACCAATTGCTATATAGTCTAATGGTACTTATTTTCCTTCCAATATGTGGAATATCTGGGGTTGTCAATTAACATGTGATTTTCAAATATCAATGTATTTACGAACAGCAAGAGAATCATTTAAGGTTACAGATAGTTTTGCATTTTCAAGATTAATCTCTTTGAGTTTCTTTAAGTGCTGATTATTCAACTTTTTTAGTTATCTCAAAAAGATTATTATAAGCATTTTGCAGATCATCCTCCTCTTCAGATTTATTGTCAAATAAACCTTGTTTGTCTTGAGAATTAGACTCACTAACCTCATGCTCACTGTCATAAGTAACACCAAATGCTAAATAATTCACTCCCTCTTCAACATCATCCTTGTCTGACTCATCATTTTGAGTAACATTAAAAGCCTTGTCATTTGACTTTCTCAAGTTAGCACAATCAGCACGAATATGATCACACCATCCACATTCATGACACTTGCAACCACTAGGTAACTTATCATTCTCAATAGTCTCATTTCTTGATTTCTTAGGAAATTGAGAATTTCTATTTTTGAAATTTTATTTCGTGGGTTTGAAGAATTTCCTAAACTTCCTAGAGTTCATCATCCCAGGAATCGTCATAAGAGGGATCACCAGAGTTCACCTTAGCATCATTGATCTTAAGAGCAATATTCTTGGTTTTCTTTAGTTTAGGTAAGACAAGCTCAAAAGTTTGAAGTTAACCAACAAGTTCCTCTACTCTCATTGTGTCTAAATCTTTGCTCTCTTGTATGGCAGTAATCTTAGGTATAAACCTCTCAGGTAAAGATCTCAATATTTTCTTAACAGTTTTAGTATCTGACACTTTTTTCCCTAGATTGATAGAAGAGTTTCTAATTGTGCTAAGCTTAGAATTAAACTCATCAAATGTCTCATCTTCTTGTATTCTAATCTCTTCAAATTGAGAAATCAACATATGAAGTTTTGAAGATCTCACAATTTTAGTTCATTCATGAGTGATTTCATGTTTCCCATGCTTCCTTAGCTATCTCACCTCTAGAAATTCCTGAGAATTCCTTGATTGAGATAGAAATGAATATGAAATTTATAGCTTTGTCATTAGCAATGATAACATTATTTTCATCCATTGTCCATTCGGCTATTGCTCTATCTGGATGGGTCCATCCATATTCAACAACATTCCAATTTTAATTGATTTGAGATATGCTCTCATACGAATTTTTCAAAGTGTGTAATTTAATCCGTCAAAGACGGGAAGAGAGTTAGGTGCAACAGTATGAGACATTTGATGCGGAGTCTAGGATCACACTTAGGAGATAAATCCATCACAGTGTGAACCCGCTCTGATACCAATTGAAAAACCTAATAGACTCCAATCTACACCTAGAAGGGGGTTAAATAGGTGTTTACAATAATATACAGAATTAAAAATATGAAGCATGCAACAATTCACCAAATGTATATTGAAGTTGTAAATAAAAGGGACACAGATATTTGGTTACAAAGAGGAAATCATTTAAAGAACTTTCTAAACCTAAAACCTCTCTAAGGTAGCAAAATCCAGGAAATCACTTCACTATAGAATAACAAGAAATTACATAATGTCAAAACTTACAAAACTTTTGCAACTGACAATCTCGTGTACTAGACAAGCGACCCACTTGTTCGCTACCGCAGTAGTTCTCCTAGAACCTCTTGAAAGTTTCTTCTATGTGATCTCCTTTATTAGAACTTCGGTAGGCTGCGGTTGTTTTGGATCTGTGGATGAAGACACAACTCTAACTCTAAGAGAGAGACCTAAAGCTCTGAATCTTGAAAGCTTTCTTAGCACAACAGTATTCGCTCTTGGAATACGTACTTCAAATGTGCTTGATAGTCCCCAATACATAGGCTAAAGGTACAGTCCTATTCTAACAAGAATTAGGCAATTAAAAAGTGGTTGTGTTCGAACAGGGTTAAACTCATGTTCAGACACGGCTAGGGTTACGTCTTTGTAAACCCTACATGTCTAAACATGACGTCCAACTGTCCGGACATCCAATGCAGAATGAACTCTCTGGAATTCCTGTCCAAACATGTTCCCAACTGTTTGGAAAACTCTTGTGAATTGAAGTCTATGGAAATCATGTCCGGACACTTCTTCTGGTTGTCCGAACATGTCTTGCACAATGAAGTCTCTGGAAATTGGGTCCAAACATGTCCAACTGATATCCGGACATGCTGTCTAAAGTGAACTCTCGGGAAACTGTGTCTAGACATGTCTAACTGATGTCCGGACACATCAATCTTTGTTGATCTCTCTGGAATCATTGTCCAGACCTGTCTTCTGGGTGCCCCGGACACACTAGACTGAAACACTCTGAATTCTTCAATTCTTCATGCTTGAACATATTTTCCAAATGACTACAAACATACTATCGAATGAGCCAAAATAAAACTAACAAAGCACATAAGACTTTTCTTTCTTAGAAAAATGAAAAAAAGGTTACTTGTTTTCTCCATTCTTCTCTGTTTGTATGCTAGTTTTAGCAAGAGGTTTCTTATTCACCTAGAAATCGTTCACTCTTTTGAAACTAGAGGGATAATTTACTACAGTTTGTCTATTTATCTTCTCTCTCTCTGCTCTTAATTTTTTTCGTTTTAATATTTTGGTTCTTGTTTCAAAAGTATGTTATCCATGTAAAGAAAATTTATTTAGACTTTGAGATACTAGAGGTCCTTTTGGATGTCCCATGGCAATTGAATCATTTCAATTCAATAAATTCTACTGTTTATTCCCTTGCTTTTGAAATCAGCCCATAATCTATAAGTCTCTGAATGTATGGAAATTTTTTTCAAGATTGTTGGAAAGAAAATATAATGTCAACTACTAACATGTAGTAATGGCTTTATTTCTACAAGGAACTGCATTTTGGATTATAGAATTTTAATTGAATATATTAGTGCAACAAAATGGAAAACAAATTATATTAAATAAATTTGATTCCGTTATATTATGTAATTCATTGGTAAAAATATATAATTTATGCTTATATAAGATTTGTTTATATCTTGTAGAGACCTGAGCTTCAACAATTTGAGTGGTCCAATTCCGATACAACTTCAAATGAGGCTCTAGAATACATGTAAGCTATATGCACAGAAAGTAAAAATTATGTAAATGTTTCATTTTTTATTTATTTCTCAAATTATCTATGTTTTATCCTCCACTGTGACTACTCATTTGGTAATAAACAAGATGAACATATATTTTGTAAATGTAGGTTTTTAACCAGCAACTCTTTGACTTGGATATTGAACAGCAACAACAATAACAATAAAATGTATGTCTACTATAAGCCGAGAATCTTTATTTCATTTGTCTGTAAATTTTATTCTTCCTCCTTTTGGATTGTGAGATCTTGTGAGACTCATGTGATGAGCTCTAATATCTCAATATCATTCTTTTTCAATTAAGAACTGTCATGAAGGGATTATGACATGTATTGCAGGGATTTATCTTACAACAAGTTTTTGGGATCATCTGATGCTACTAGTTGTGAAATGCTGTCACCGTAAGTTTCTTTAGTATTAATCACTGCAGTTTTCAAAGCTTTCCCTATCAAAGAGGGAAGAAAAGAAATTCAATACAATTTCTTTCATATTGATGCTAACCAATACCTGCCTGACAAATTCACCCTCTTTCATTACTTAACCAAAATATATATATATTCACTCTCTTTCATTACCCTAACCTATCTTTATCATCAAACAGGAATTTGGTTTCCGGTTGTTAGTTCATGTTTTGGCTTAATTCAATTCCAAAATGCATAGGCTACTGTTTATAGGCTCAAACAATGATATAGAATGCTCAGAATCCAATCTCCACCGTTCATAATGTAGATTCATGTGTTATGAACGTCCCTGCAAAATTTCAGCTCAATCGAACCACAAACGCCCATCAATCCGAGCTGTTGATCAAGACTGTACAGCATTTTCAGAATGCCTGTCCGGACCGCCAGAAGCTGGGTCCGGACCCCATTTCCAGCAAGCCCTTTTTATATGGGCTGTCCGGACACAAGAGTTGGATGTCCGGACACCACTAGGTTACGCATATGTAACCCTAGGCATGTCCGGACACCAACTTATCCATGTCCGGACATGGCTGCCGATTTGTTGTTTATTTTCTATTTAAACAATCTGTTTTGCCTATTATACGTACGTATTTTGAGAGTAAAAACAGAGAGCTTAGAGAGAGATATTGTTCTAGTTTATGTGAGTAAAGATTAAATAGGTGAAGCCAATCGGAGTTCCGGTGAAATGAAATCTTATAGAAGAATTGTGCCAGATGTTTTGGAAAGGGCTACTGCGATAGAAGTCAAGTGGGTCACTTGTCGTGTACAAGGAAGAGTAGATTGCAATGGTTTTGTAATTCTTCTTCTATTCCTTATTTTTCTTATAGTGGATTGATTTCTTGGGTTTGGCTGCCCCGGAGAGGTTTTACATTTAGAGAGCTCTCTAAATGGTTTTCTCTTCGTAACCAAATATCTGTATTCTTGTTTTTCATTACATATCTGAATTTGGTTGATTATTAATTGTTAGGTTAGATCTTATTCCGCTTAATATTTGTGAATCACCTAAACATTTGAATATGTGTCGTTTGGAGTCGTTTTAGAATTTTCAATTGGTATCAGAACAGGTTCACTCTGTCAAAGGATTAAATTCCTGAGTGTGATCCTATATACTTTCTAGATGTCCCAAACTCTTGATTGTTTTGAAACTATTATGCCTTCTAATAAATAGTATTATTCTGATTATAATTCTGATAATGAAATTGATCTTCAGGAGACTTATAATTTGTTGTTTGTAAAATTCTCTGAGCTACAAGTTATTAATTCTAAGAATCTAAAGAAACTCAGATAGGCTAAACATGATAAAGATGAGCTAATTGGTGAATTGAATGATTCTCTTGATTTGTGTAAAACATTGAAATCTGAAAATCATGATCTTGCTAATAAAGTTGAGTCATTAGAGAATGAATTAAAGGAGTCCAAAACTCTATTGGAAAAATTCTCTAATGATAATCTTGACAAAATTTTGCATACCCAAAAATCTACTTGTGATAAACCTGGGATTGATTTTGACAAGATTATTGCTCATTCCTCTAACCTTGCTTCTTCTTCCAAGAAAGTTTTTGTTGAAACAGAAAACTTGGAAGAGCCATTGGATAAAGATAAGCTAGTTGCTGTTCACTCCTCAAGAAGAAGAGGAAAAGAAGTCTTAAAGAAAAAGAAGAAAACAGCTACTGCGACCTCAAGAGGTAAGAAGGGTAAGAAAGGTAAGTACTCTCGTGTTGAACACTTTTTACCTAGAGGCAACTCCAACTTTGTTTACCTTGCAAGGAACCAACCTTCTCAAAGGTTCATTCTTACATGCCACCATTGTGGGATTATTGGTCATATTAGACCAAATTGTTCTAAGTTGAAATTCCAAAGACCTTGGAATAAAAAGGCTGCTCCTAAGAAAGAAAAAGGTGGTGTAGAGTCATGTTTGTCTAGATTTAAGTATATGTATATCCCTCCTCATATGAGACAAGCTTCTCCGAAATTTGTCCATACCTGCCATCATTGTGGCAAAGTTGGTCATATTCGACCTAACTGTTTTAAGTTGAGACCTCGTGAGCATAAGAGTGAGAATTCATATTCTATGAAAGGTTTTGAGGGGCTATGCATAATGATGAAAGGAGTGTTATCTAGGTTAGATGAGTTTGACAAGAGTCACAAATATGCACTTAGGGTTAAGAAGGTTTGGGTTAGGAAGGTCGATACCATTCACCCATTGAGGGGGAGTGGTAGTGATCTCACCTAAATTTAGGTGAGTAAATAACATGTCTAGGAATTGTTGTTTTGCTTATTTTTGAAAATCCTAGAACATGTTGTTTTTCTTTGCTTTGCATTTTTTTTTCTTTCGCTTTCTAGTTTATGCATTGCAATTTTTTTGTTACACTTTTTGTGTGAAGAATGTATACATGTTTGTTTGGAGATTCTTGTTATGAGGCATATTCATAAAGGACTTTTCAAGAAATTCATATGTTATGATCCTTAAAAGGCTTATAGATGAGATGTTGTATACGGACCACCAAGATTTTTGTCTACTTGCTAATCAAGTGTTCATGAATGTATAATGTCTTGTGAAGACCTAGAAGTAGTTATTAAACCAAATCATTATTTTGTAGTAGGACCTATAAGATGTGATGAAAGTTTAATGCGAAAGGACATTCATGTATTGCATGTTGTAATCTCAACTCAAGCATGTTGTTTTTTCTTTATGCATTGCATTTTTGTTTGTTTTGTATTTGTTTTCGTTCATGTGCATTTCTTTTGTGAAAAATTTCAAAAAGACAAAAATATGTTACTTTGATTATTTTCTTTTCTTTCTTTTGTCTTATGCACCTAGATAGTTCATTAATTTCTCATGTTGCTTTTTATGGATTTAATTCCTTGCGTCTTGGAATGTTCTTAATATGTATGAGATGAAAATTTGTGTCAATGGACTTCTGTTTGTGGTTACCTAATGCCTGAGCTTATATGGTACATTTTGCCTATGCTTTATCTCTTGTGCACATTTAAGCTTAAATTGAGGTTTTGTTTCACTTTATTTGTGAGGTCTGTTATATAACCATATGAGGTTTTTGACTAGTCATATTTTCAAATTGACCATATGCTAGTTGAACCTAGGGCTTAAAAATTCATGCTTTCTCTTTTGTGATAAGCACCAAAAGTTTAAGGACACTTTCTCAAAGAGAAAAATAAACAAGATAGTGAAACAAATAAAATAAAAAGATCATATTCCAAAAAGAATTTATTTCACTGTGTCAAACTTGTGCAAAATGTATTACAAAGAGAAATGTATAGGATGAGAGTGGCTAGGCCCTAGTATGATAAAATTTGACTTTTGATTTGATATACTTGTCAAAACCTCATGGTGGTGAAACTTTCTCCTCATTTTGTAAGTTGAAAACTTTTCTCTTTGGATGGCTTACACACACACCACACAAGCATGGGTTGAATGGAACATTTTTCTTTACTTGGGTTAAGCAATATGAGTTTCTTGCAATTTCTAGTCTCATGTATATTTTGCATATTTGGAGCATGTTTGAGATATTCATTGTGCAATACATGAGTCATTGATGTGTGTATCATGTGTGTTCATTTGACTTTTGAGGGAGAGAAGCATGTTTTCTTTTTTTTAGCTTCTTATTGATTATTGAGTCATATGTTGAGGGGGAGTTTTTTTTTGGTGATGTGTGTTCATGATCTTGTATTCTACGTCTTTTTTTTTTTATCACGAGTTTTATTTCTGTATTCCTGTTCCACATATGCCTTGATGTATTTTGTGAAGTGTTTCAGGAAATATGAATACCTTTTGTCATTTTGTGACAAAAAGGGGGAGTAAATATGGGGAGATGATGGGATTAACTCGGCATTTTGGTTTTGTCACTGAATTGCCAAAGGGGGAGTTTGTTAGTTCTTGTGTTGGCTTAATTCAGTTTCAAAATGCATAAGCTACTGTTCATAGGCTCAAACAATGATATAGAATGCTCAGAATCCAATCTCCACCGTTCATAATGTAGATTCATGTGTTATGAACGTCTCTGCAAACTTTCAGCTCAATCGGATCACAAACGCCCATCGATCCGAGCTGTTGATCAAAACTGGACAACATTTCCAGAATGCCTGTCCGGACCGCCAGAAGCTGGGTCTGGACCCCATTTCTAGCTAGCCCTTTTTATATGGGCTGTCCGGACACAAGAGTTGGATGTCCGGACACCACTAGGTTACGCATATGTAACCCTAGGCATGTCCGGACACCAACTTATCCGTGTCCGGACATGGTTGCCGATTTGTTGTTTATTTTCTATTTAAACAATCTGTTTTGCCTATTATACGTACGTATTTTGAGAGCAAAAACAGAGAGCTTAAAGAGAGATATTGTTCTAGTTTATGTGAGTAAAGATTAAATACGTGAAGCCAATCGGAGTTCCGGTGAAAGGAAATCTTATAGAAGAATTGTGCCAGATGTTTTGGAAAGGGCTACTGCAGTAGAAGTCAAGTGGGTCGCTTGTCGTGTACAAGGAAGAGTAGATTGCAAAGGTTTTGTAATTCTTCTTGTATTCCTTATTCTTCTTATAGTGGATTGATTTCCTGTGTTTGGCTGCCCCGGAGAGGTTTTACATTTAGAGAGTTCTCTAAATGGTTTCCTCTTCGTAACCAAATATCTGTGTTCTTGTTTTTCATTACGTATCTGAATTTGGTTGATTATTAATTGTTAGGTTAGATCTTATTCTGCTTAATATTTGTGAATCACCTAGACATTTGAATAGGTGTCGTTTGGAGTCGTTTTAGAATTTTCACTGGTTATTCATCTCCGGAGAGCAACCCTGTAAGCTCTTTGCTTTTAGTACACCTTTATTTTGCTTGTTGAAACTGCATTAAAAACAAAAATTATTTGACTTTTTACCTAAATTTTTAACTTCCAGAAGTCGTAGGTGTTTGAAGAAGGACCTCCCCTGTTCCCAAAAACCAAAATGTAAGTGTAGACACATATTAGGTTGTGCTTTTATAAACTGTAGCAGCTTATGAGTCAAACTATTTGAGATAATGATGGAATATGGTATGATAAAATTACTATTACATCTGCAGATTATGCATTGTTTGTTAATTATGGAGGGGATAAAATGGAATTCGAAGGGAATGGATATGAATAGGACATAAACAAGCTTGGAGCGTCACACTTTATTTCTTCTTCTGAAAAATGGGCTTATAGCAGTACAGGGGTTTACACGGGCAACGATAAAGCTTCCTATATCACAGAAAATACATTTTCTCCGAATGTGACTTATCCAAAATTCTACCAGACGGCACGACTTTCCCATCAATCACTTAAGTACTATGGCCTTTGCTTGCGAAAGGGAAGTTACAAAGTAAAGCTTTATTTTGCTGAAATAATGTATTCTGATGACCAGACATTTAGCAGCCTGGGAAAGCGTATATTCGATGTCTCAATTCAAGTGAGTTCATAGAGGCTTTTCATGATTAAGATAAAGCTTGTAATATGATGCCTTTCAAAACTTTGCTTGGCTTCAAAAGAGAAAGGATGACAATTATTGGTTTAAGCTTGTGAAGTTTTTTATTTGATTTTTTTTTTTTCCCAGGGGAATTTAGTTGAGAAGGATTTCAACATTGTGGAGGCTGCTGGAGGTGTTGGTATAGGCATCCATAGGGAATACGATGTTCTTGTTAATGGTAGTACTTTGGAGATTCATTTATACAGGGCAGGGAAAGGAACTAATGCCATTCCTAATAAAGCTGTCTATGGGCCTCTTATATCTGCCATTGCAGTGACACCAAGTAAGTTTAATTCTCTCGTGATTTAGACTCTCTACCCTTTCTATTATTGACTTTTCATGTAATTGTAGACTTTGACCCTAGAAAGGGTCTTGCTGCTGGTGCTATTGCTGGAATTGTACTTGCATCGTGTATGCTCCTTGCATTGATTTTGGTAGTTCTCCGAATGAAGGGTTACCTAGGGGGGAAAGACCTTGAAGATAAAGGTAAGATTAATCTTATAAAAAAAATATATGCATTGAAAGTACTAAATAGCCAGTCATAGATGGTTAATCTTTGCTAGTTAGGAGTAGAGTAAGAAGTTGTTTTGTGAATTGTTTGGTCATTAGGAGTTAAATGTGCAGAATTTTAACTAAGAAGCTGAACTATTAGCCCTCTCTCTCTCTCTCTCTCACACACACACACACACGCACAGGCACACAAACACAAACACTCAGGGAGAGAAGATGGATGGATAATGGTGGTTCTCTCTTTGTGTAGCTTTTGCATCAATGCCGATTGACCACGAATTTTCTCTCTCTTATAATTCTAAATCTAATATTTACTATCTGAAACATTGTTCTTAAATCAGAGTTGCAATACTTTCTTCCTTAATGGTATTATTGGTTAATAAATGGTCCCAATCTTTTAGCAATAGAAGGGCACCATAAGGCATACGCATTATATGTGCACTATTAATGTGCTGGGTTTCTCATTTATATTTGAACTTACATTTATTATTTATAGCTATGTTAAGTGGTTGCTAATATCACTACAAGAATTTAGGTTTTTAGGGGCGACTTCGAGTGGACACTAAAAGTCCTAAAGTGGACGCTGTTGACAACAGCGTCGACTTTTGGACCCTAAAGGTGTGGACGCTAATCGTCCGACCCTAATGATCAAATGTGTGATTATCAGCGTCCACTTAAAGTCAACCCTAATGATCACTTTTAGCATCCACTTTGTCGACCCTAAAAGTCACAATGTTTTGACCATAAAGCTGATGTAAACGGAAGGCAAAGTGGACGCTGATAGTTAACCATTAATGTCCACTCAAAGTGGACGCTGATAGTTAACCATTAGCATCCACAAAGTGGACCCTAATGGTCTTAAAAATTTTTTTTAAAAAATTAACTATCAGCATACAAATCAAAGTGGACGCTAATAGTTAACCATTAGCGTCCACAAAGTGGATCCTAATGGTCCTAAAAAAAAAAAATTTTAAAAAAAAATTAACTATTAGCGTCCAAACCAAAGTAGACGCAGATAGTTAACCATTAGCGTCCACAAAGTGGACCCTAATGGTCCTAAAAAAATAAAAAATAAAAAATTAACTATCAGCGTCCAAACCAAAGTGGACGTTGATAGTTAACCATTAGCATCCACAAAGTGGACCCTAATGGTCCTAAAAAAATTTTTTTAAAAAAAAAATTTAACTATCAACGTCCAAACCAAAGTGGACGCTGATAGTTAACCATTAGCGTCCACAAAGTGGACCCTAATGGTCCTAAAAAAATTTTAAAAAAAATTATCTGGGCTCGATCGCACAATCGTGTGCGATCGATCACAGTACCAGTAGGTTTTTGACCTTTTGCGATCGATCGCACTCCACTTACGCTCGATCGCAGTACCAGTAGGTTTTCGACATTTTGCGCTCGAACGCACATTGGGCATGCGCTCGATCGCGGAACCAGTAGGTTTTTGATATTTTGCGATCGATCGCACTCCACTTGCGCTCGATCGTAGAACCAGTGAACACTAAGCATAATATCAGCTAATAGGAGATAACCACAATATTTCTAACATATATCAGTAACAGTCCCACCAATACATGTTAATTATGAGCAAAAGGAGAGGAGCAACATAGCCAGTTGTGTATGTCAAAAGCAGGCTGCCTTCTATAACTGGATCCTGTTATTTATTGAGCGTGCCCTGAACAATTTATCTATTAATCATGACAGGAGTAAAAATATTGTACTCTGTTTTGAGTGAAACTAAAGATAAATGTGGCTAAAATAATTCAAAACATCAATGTACATATAGTCCGTTTAAAGCTTTCTTTCTTTCTTTCTTTCTTTCTTTCTTTTTTTCTTCCTTTAGACATGCTTGTTCACATGAAAGCCTCCTCTTTTATTGAACTCTTTGAATTGATTGACAAATTGTTAAGGTTGGTTGTCTGAAATAGTAAGATTTATCTTCCATTACCTGCAGTGATATAAAGAGTTTCTCCAGAGAATCAAGAATAAAAAGAGCTCTAGCCACCCATTCATTAGCATAAGTTTGGTGTCCCTTAGCAATATTGAAGCACTTACTCATAAGTGCTAACTTGGTACTTATCTATGAGCTAGTGAGTCCTAAGCCAGTTACAATAAACGTTGGCTTCCTCTATGAGAGAGGGAGAGAGAGAGAGAGAGAGAACAAATAGCAAACATGTGAGGGCAATCATATTATCTCTGCAGTCTCAAAGATACTCAAAGCTTTAAAGACATAGCAAAATAAACATTTCAAAGTACCAGCTTGGACGTAGCTACATATCGAAGCAGAGTAGTCGAACACAGTTCTGGTGCAACTACTACATAGAGAATTGCTTACTGAGATGAGGGTGGCCTGAGGACATGTTGCCCCATGCTAGAAGGTGGTGGCGGTGGACGAACACCCTGGCCTTTTATATGTTGGGGTTGAAAACCATGTGAGGGAGGCATTGGAGGCCTATTACCAAGAGTGAAATTCGCCATCATGCCGCTACCAATAGGAGGTGGGGGAGGGATAGGTGGAGTCCCACCAAAAGACATGGGCCTAGGGCCATTTGCTGTAGGAGGTGGTGGTGGGAATGAAGCAGGCATTGGAGGAGGGGCTCTAGGAGGATTTCCAAGAGGTGCACCAGATGGCCTTCCTTGTGTTGGAGGAAGTGGTGGGGATGGACCTTGGGGTGGTGGTGGCAAAGGCCTTGGTGGGACACCAGGGGCCACTATGCCGTTAGCTGCAGGGGCAGGTTGAGGTTTGTTTGCCTCTGGTGGCTTGATTTTAAAATATAATTGCAACTTCACATTGACAGACACAAAAAAAAGGGTCAGATAAGTTACCATTAGCAAGAACAGACCATTAGCAAGAACAGACCAACAAAAAAACTTGAAAAAAGAAAATTCAGTGTATTTTAACCAGACTAGCAAGTGGCCTATGAAAGAGAAAGAAAAGATTGTCCAGCCCAATTCAGCCAACAGGTAAGTTGGTCTACTTGGTTGCATCAGTAGGTGCCAAAATAAACTGAGAGAGAGAGAGCTACAATGAGAATTAAGACCAAGAGTTGACCCACTGGCAATCAAATGACATGTCTAGGTTACAGAAGGTTTTTAGTCCAGTGACTTATAAACAACTCAGACTAGGTAGACTGTTCAATCAAACTGTCAATTTTTGTGCCAAATCACATCTAAAAACATTGGAAGCAGTTGAGCAAATATTAAACAAACTAACTGTAAACATTTTAGAGTCTGGATCCCAATGTGTGAAGAACTTGGGAGGGGTTTTGTCAATCTTTGTGCTAGGAACCTGAAATGAAAATAACAAGCATAACCAATCAAATTTCTTGAAACTAAATGAAATGGTTGAGTTCAGCTATCTACCCTAAACTATGGGGTCATTCAATATCCAATCTACCTTCTCCAAATGAGTGTCAAAACTAACATATTAGTTGGGGGATGATGTAGGGAGGTGTGGGACAAAAACAACTTGCCAAAATGAAGTTTACACAAAAATTTAATGTTGTTGTTTCAATGTGGGATCTCTCATCAGGCAAACTCTTCAAACCTCCTTTCTCGACATATTTGGTGTTAAATTTTTGTAGCTTTTTGTACCCATATAATCTCTCATGCGTTTTATCTTCTCTAACTTGGCACATAAGATCATGACTGTTTTTTGCTTTGCTTCTTTTACATGTGATTGAAGGCCTATGTCCTAGAAGAGCAAGGAATCCTGCTAGAGCTTGTGGATCCAAAGCTTGGTTCAAGCTACTCCTCCGAAGAGGCATTGAGAATGCTCAATTTGGCTCTCTTATGCACCAACCCCTCTCCCACCCTCAGACCATCAATGTCTTCCGTAGTAAGTATGATTGAAGGAAAAATTGCAGTCCAAGCTCCAATAATCAAGTGCAGTGAAACAAACCCGGATGCAATGTTCAAAGCCTTTGGGAAATTATCACAAGACAGCCAAACACAATTCTCTACAATTTCACAAGATAGTCCAATGCAGAGAGAAATTTCAATGACTGGGCCTTGGATTGATTCCTCCATTTCTGTCTACAGTAAGGATGAGACCCGAGACCATTCTTCATTGAGCAAGCTTCTTCAGGATCTATATGATGTAAACATAGAGTAACTGATAAATAAGGAGAAGAACAAAGATTTATGAAATTCTTTTCTTATTCTAGTTAGATTCTTTTTTGAAGGAGCTCTTTGACAAATGTTCATATTGTTAGAAAAACAATAGAGCAAAGATGCTTTTAGACTATTTACCAGATTCGTATAGAGAAAGTTACATGAGTTTTGTTTTCTAATGAGATTTTGTAGCATTGATGGCATTCTGCCTACCGGTTTATTGCATTATAAATCTTGTGAATATTTATTAAATTTTAATACTCTTTAGGCTAATCATTAATATGTAGGGGTGAAAAGGCGGGCGGTTACTGCTAACCGCACTAACCGTTAACTGCCGGTTAACTGCCTAGGCGGTTAGCAGTTTTAGTTAATAACCACTAATCGTAACTGCATTTTCACTCCTATTAATGTCTCCAGGATCATGTGTGAGCTTTTCCACTTTAGGAGTATGAAGGAATTGACACAAATGATTCACACCAAAGCAGAAATCAAGGTCGGGTCAGAGTGCATTATTGCAGTGCTCCTAAAATATAAAGGTGGAGATGGGTCAAGTAGTGGGTCTCCTTCAAAGTTGAACAATTTCCCTCCTAGAAATTTCAGCAAACACCATGCTTCATAAACTCACTAAACCATGCTTCATAAACTCACTAAGCATGTTTTTACTCATTGAGTATAACCCAAACCCCTTTTTTATATATGGCCGAATTATTGCATCCTTAAGTCCAATTTAACCTCGCATTATAATGGTAAAAAAAAAAAGGCCCTTTGTTTGAAAAGCACTAGTCCAAAGTCTTGGTAAAATCTAAAAATTGTCCTTTGTCCAGGTCCAAGTAAAAATGTCATTTGTCAATTAACATTTAGAAACTTTATTATGTGATCCAAACTTAAAATGGAAGAAAATCTCACTAAACCAGTTTCATTTAGGGCTGGAAACACCTATCCTTCATGTTCTTTCTATTAAATTACTAAATAACATAGACCCACTACAACCTAAACTACCCTAAAACTTGGCCATTGAATCGACACTCATAAAAATAAAAATAAAAAATAAAAAATAAAAAATAAAAACGAAATAATGATCTAAGAGTTAATTTTTACTGCTACATCATCCAAGTGTACAATAATCTACTGAATAGAACTATTCCAATAAAAAATATCCGCTATCACACCATAAGAAAAACTACGCACATATCTTACAGTCAGTAAGAAAATTGAGCAGCTAATAGCCTAATATACAGCCTCTTGGTTCATGACTTAAAAAATTAAAACCTCATATAATCAATTAATAGATTCCTAAAACCACAAATTAAGTACCCATTAATCCCAACAACCATCTAAACCATACCAAACATAATATTTTCCCACGGCAACACCAACGCAAGGTCCTTTTAGTTTGCCGATTCATTTCAAAAATGTGTGATTTAAAAAATTATGATTTCAAGTATACAAATTGAAAACTCTATTTTGAAAATTCGTTTAAACATTTGGTAAAATTGTAATTTAACTTTTAAAATCATACTTTTTTTTAAAAAAAAAAAATACACCTCACGCTATTTTTTAAAAACATATTCTCATACTAGATGCTTTTTAAATATTAAAAGAAAAAAAAAATGTTACACTGCAAAATTGCATGGCCACAAAGCAGTGAGGACCGTTTGGCATGCAAAAGCATGGACACGTGGCTTAGTGAGAAACTCCATGTTCTTATTTTCTGTCTTTAGCCAAATGAAAAGATAAGTGATATTTAGTAGACTCTCATACTATTATCAAACAATTATGGTGGTCATGTGGTAATAAAAATCAGTCACTTATTTTTTTTCATTTTATAAGCTAGCATTGATTCAATGACTGATTTTCACTGTCACATTATCATAGTTATATGACAGTAGTATGAGAGTTTACCAAATATCATTTCTTTTTGCACACAAAATTCCTCTAAAATGGTTTGGAGGAAATTTCCTTCGACCTATTCTAATAAATGACAAGTGTCATTCAATACGTTTGGGTTTCTAAAAAATCAATGTTTGGGTTCCTAGGTTAGTGAAATGACAATAAATAGCTGTTAAAAATACTAAAGAAAACATGTGAGAGATGACAATTAACACTTAGGACATGTTTGGATGTGGGTTTAAGGGCCTAAAAGTGTATTTAATACTCAAAAAGTCTGTTTGAAAAAAAAAACATACTCATTTAGTAAAAAATATTGAAATCACTTTTAATGATCTAAAAAGCCTAAAAATAGTCAAAACGCACTTTTGGCAGTAACTTAAAAATGAAGCTTTTGTCAAAAAATGTTTTTTGACTTAAAAGCTGTATTTTTCAAATGCAATTCCAAACAAACTCTTGTTAAACTAGATTTAAAGAAATTTTTGTCCTTTTTCAAATGGAAAAGAAGACCATAAGATTAGATTGAGGTTGCAAAGCCAAGTTAAGCCATTTAAGTAATGTCCTCATCCAATTAGGAAAACAAAAACAAAAAAGGGTAATGTCCTCATCCGCATGCAACGTATAACCCATCATTTTCTTTAGGGTTTCTCACTTTCTCTCTTCTGCATCCATCTCTTCCAATCCACTAGCCTACTATTGCAGCCGATCCGCTCCACCAGTCCCCCCTGATATCATCAAGAAGTACTGGATCGGCACCTTGATATTTTTTAAGATCTTTTTGTGATTGTTTTCAAGTTTTCCTTGATTTGGGTTTTGTTCTTATTCAGATATTGTATTTGGTTGCTTAGAAAAAAGAGAAAAATAAATGAATATTTTGGATCTTATATAGTCTTTAGTTTAATGAAAGCAAAGATCATGTAGCCCCCACATCTTCTCAAGATCCTTGCATCATTTATGAGCATTTATTTGCTAAGCCCAACACGATCATCTCCAGTTCATTTAAATTGGATAATATCTAGAAAAAATATAAAATGGCCTCTCAAACTACCGGTCATTTGTAATTTAACTCTCCAATATTCAAAATGTAATAAAGTAGCCCTCCAAACTACCAGTCAGTTACAATTTAGCCACTCTGTTAGTCAGCACCGTCAAAATGGATGGAAAATGCAAAACGCCGTCGTTTTGTTGAGATTAAGTTACTAAAATGCCCTTTTTGAAGAAAAAAAAAAAAAAATTTGTGTTTTATTTTCCCATTTTGTTATTAATTTCTTCAGGTATGCCCCACAAAAATCATTCCAGCAAATCTTCATTCACACAAATCCTCTCCAATAAATCAAACCAGCAAAAATCACACCACTAAATCCTCTTTCATACAAGCAAATCAAAACAACTATCAACTTGAGAAATTTGAGGTGGGGTTTCGGACGAGAGAAGTTTGGATCAACTACTACATGAGAGAAGTTCGGACAAATCGCAGTCAAATTTTGCAAAAGAAGACGAAACCCCATTGCAGAAGAAACCCACCATGAAAATCACAGTATGATGGGTTCTGCATTTGGGTTTAGATATGAAAAGAAGGCGATGTGTGAACCCCCCATTTCAGAAGAAGATGAAAGCGACCATGAAAATCACAATAGGACAAAACTCATTTATGGTTCTCCAATTTTGTGCACTCCTTTCTCGCACCTATGCGAACTAGAAGGGTGAACTAACGAAGAAGATGAAGTGAAGAAGCTGCTGGACTGGATTTTTTTTTCAAGCAACACAACGTTTGTGGGCTTTTTTTAAATTGATTTTTTTTTTCCCTAAAAAAGGCATTTTAGTAACTTAACCTCAACAAAACAACGTTGTTTTGTATTTTTCATCCATTTTACGGTGCTGACTAACTGAGTCAGAGTGGCCAAATTACAACTGACTGGTAGTTTGGGGTGCTACTTTATTACATTTTGAACATTAAATGGCTAATTTGCAAATAGCTGGTAGTTTGAGGGGCCATTTTATATTTTTTTCTATATTATCCAGTTCAAATGAACTGGAGAAGATCCTAATTCCCTCTTCTTCCACAGTTAATACAATTGTACATATCTTATCACTTGTGAAAAAATCAAGGTCCAGATTAAACTAAATCCCACCTCTTTTCTTTTTGTTTTGGGAGGAGTAATTAAACGCACGTGATAATTCACATACGCGTGTCGGGTTCAAATTGTATCAAGACGACATGTATATAATTAAGACTATATAGATCACTAGCAGAGCTACGAGGCTTTGAGAGGGGGCAACCCCAATTTTTTATTTTTTTTTATTTATTTATTTATTTTTTTATGGGAAAGGAGAAAAGGAAATTATACCTTAATAGTTGAGTTGAGTTTAACATGTTAACAATCGACACATATTAAATATATATAAAATAAAACCTAAACTCATAAACTGTGTTGCGATTTGGCGATTTCAAATTTGTGATTTGCAAATTCAATCAGCCAAATTTTTCTTCTTCAAGCCATTAAACAATTCAAATAAAATGTTTAATTATTTTTTCTTAGAAGTATGTAATCAATGTTTTACACTAATTTATTATTAAATAACAAAATGTCTATGTGCATTTTTATATTTAAATTGGTCAAAATAGATTAATTGTTTATGAATATAAAGAGCAAAAATAAATTATAATTTACATTTATATGTTTTAAACAATAATTATTTATTTATTTATTTTGTTAACTATATTTTTTAATATTTTTACGACAAAGTTTTCCTTCAAACTAGGTTGGAGGAACTTCCTTCAACCCAGTCTATAAAAATGACATGTATCCATTTTTTTAATAACATGTGAAATGCACAAGAATTTTTAATATTATTTATTTCAACTTTGTCCCTATTATAAAAAAAGAAAAACATGTGCATCTCACATTTTCAAATGACACATGTCATTTTTATAGATTGAGTTAGAAGAAGTTCTTCCAACCTAGTTTGAAGGAAAACTCTATCAACCCCTCTGAACCAAAATCTTGGTTTTGCCACTGATATCGATCAATTACAATATAACTAATTTAACTAAATGGGTCAAACTCTTTAACCATAATTCTCTAATTTTGTAGCCATAAATAGTGACCTATAGATTGATGCAGAAGCTCAGTCTAAAAATGCCTCTGGTGAAGGAAGTCGGATCCTTGTTCATGTTTCTCCTTCTCCTTCACTTCCAAACAAGAAAAGTTCACCAATTTTTAATTAAAATTAAAAGAAAGATTTCCTTGATTTCTTGTCATAACAATAAATCATTCTTGCTCCTCTACAATGAACAACAACAACAACAACAATTACTGCTACAACAACAACGACACGGCTTCTTCTTCTTCTTTTTCTTTTTTACCGACTTGTCTTTCAGACTCAGCTTCTGCATCATTACAGTATTTATGGCTACCCTTTGAGGCTTTAATGATTTGAATGCGTTATTATATGTGGGTTTAGGCAATAAGAAAAATGTAGAGAAAGAGTACGTAGAGTACTAAGAATAAAAGACAAAAAGAGAGGTGGGCTTTGGTTAAATCTGCATCCTTCATTTTTGAGATGTGTTGTGGTATACAGCACATGCATAAGCTAGATCATCCCCTAAAAAAAAAAAAAAAAATGATAATTTTTTATATAAATCTCTAAGTCAACATGCGAAAACGGATGAGAATTCAAATATTTTTCTTTTTGTTTTAATAGTTTATGTTTATTGAAAATGTACAGTATCATTCCGTTGGTTTTCCGTTCGAAATTGACTAACTCCAACCCCCTATGGGTGGCACCCAACCAACCCCCAATCCCCCCCATGGGGTGGCCGGAGCCCCATGGGTGTTGGGGTAGCTTGGTCGCACCCCTACACCCATGGGGCGGCTCACGGCTACTTTTATAGGCAATTGGGAGTGGTAACCTCACTATTGTCTACTCTTTATTTTATTTTATTTTATTTTTGGTTTAAATTGTCTACTCTTTAATTTTTTTTTCTTATTATTTTATTAAAAAAAATTAAAAAGGTAATAAATTAGTGAATGGGTTTGGGTTTAGACAATTTGTTTTGTGAAGTTCAAAAAATAATTAAAACTGTTAAAAAAGTTGTGAGAATTAATATACCAGGGACTAAATTGAAATGGTACATTTATTTTGGGAGTAAATATAATATTTTCCAAAAATTAATTATTTTTTTCTTTCTTTATCTGACTTTATATTCTTCTGCAGTTCTTGGGCTGTGAATTTGTTAAGTTTGTGGCATCTCAAATAGCAAAACGGTAGTCATGGAAGTGGTGGCTTCGGTTGTTGGTGGAGTGGTGGTAGCAACTGGCCGGGTTCTTTGTGGCTCCATCTATTTTGGGGTCAAGGACAATGTCAAACTCCAATCAAACCTTGACATTTTGGAAAAGAAGATGAAAGGCCTCTTGGCTGTCAAAGATGAAGTGAAAATGGACATAGAATTAGCTGAGAAACAAGGAAAAGTAGTGAGAACTCAAGTTATGAGTGGCTTAAAGAGGTTGAAGAGCTTCAGCTTAAAGTCAATCAGATTCAAGCACTAAAGTTTTCTGGACAGTCCTTAAATTGCAGAAAATGGTATAGAATAAGCAGGGAAGTGGTAGAAAAGCTGAAGAATTGAAGTCCTCTTAAAAGCTGGGAGCTCATATTTTGCTGTTGTGGTTGTCAATCATTCAACGCCCAGAGCAGTGGAGCACATTCCTAGACCAACAATTCAAGATCAATCAACAGCATCAAAGACGTTAGCAGAAATTATGACTTTATTGTCTGATGATGAAGTCCGGAGTATCGGTATTTGGGGTATGGGAGGAGTAGGCAAGACTACTTTGGTTAGAAACTTGAACAATCAACTCAAGAGTATTTCTTCAAAGCAGCCTTTTGACATCATCATATGGTTACTATTTCCCAGAATTTGGACATGAAAGAAGTCCAAACAGAAATAGCTTAGAGATTGAATTTGGAAACAAAAGTGGAAGAAAGTACAGAGAGATTGGCTATTCGACTTCATGAAAGACTTAAGGAGGAAAAATTTCTGCTCATTCTAGATGATGTTTGGGAGAAAATGATTTGGACAAGTTGGGTGTCCCATAGCATGAAGATCATAAGGGTTCTAAGATCATATTGACAGCTCGATCTTTGGATGTTTGTAGGCACATGATGACCGATGTTCAAGTTAAAGTGGTTGTTTTAAATGATAAAGAAGCTTGGCGATTGTTCAGTTGAAATGTAGGGAAAGTGGTCAGTTTGGAACACATTAGACCATTTGCAAAAGCAGTTGCTAGAGAATGTTGCGGATTGCCTTTGGCCTCATCACCATGGGAGCTACTATGAGAGAAAAGACAAAGGTTGAACTGTGGAAGCATGCCTTAAATGAATTGCAAAGATCAGTGTCTTGTCCACCACACATCGAGGACAACATTTATAAGTCATTGAAGTGGAGTTGCGACTCCTTAGAAGGTAAAAAAGTAAAATATTGTCTCTTGTATTACTCTTAGTTTTTTAAGGACTTCTTAATTGAAATAAGTGAACTCGCACAATGCTGACTAGTAGAAGGTTTGCTAGATGAGCAAGAAAACTATGAGGATTCACTCAATAAAGTAATTAATTTGATTGAAAATCTGAAAGATTCTTGTTTGTTAGAAGATGGTGCCCATGAGGGCACTGTAAAGATGCATGACGTTGTGCATGATGTTGCTATATGGATTGCATTATCATCTGAGGATGGATGTAAATCCCTTGTTCAATCAGGAATTGGCTTGAACGAGATGCCAGTCGTCGAGTTATCAAATTCTCCCAAAAAGAGTTTCGTTCATGAATAACAAGATAATAAGGCTACCAGATTGTGTGGTACAATGTCTAGAGATCTCCACTTTGCTGCTACAGCGTAATCTTCCCCTTGACACAATTCTTGAGAGGTTTCTTCAAGGATTTGAAGCACTTAGGGTCCTGAATATGAGTGGACCTGCATCGGCTCAATGCCTCTTTCTTTACTTCAACTTGGTAAACTTCGTGCTCTTCTTTTAGGGGATTGCTTGAATCTTGAATAGTTACCACCACTAGAAGGGCTTAATAGACTTCAAGTGCTTGACCTCTCTACCACTCATATCAGAGAATTGCCAAGAGGGATTGAAAACTTGAGCAACTTGAAGCAACTGAACATATCCTACACTCACCACCTAAAAACCATTCAAGCTGAAATTATATCTCAGTTGTCTTGTTTAGAGGTGCTAGATATGACACTCAATGGTTAGTGTTTCAATGTGAAGAGAGATCATGTACAAGAGGAAATGGCATGTTTTGAAGAGCTAAAATGCCTTGAGTGGCTACTTATCCTCTGCATCATATTGGAGGGAATCCCATATTTCAGCTCCAAAGATCTTTACTGGATAAACAGATTAAGACAGTTCAACTTTTCCAACCGCCTATCAAGAACATTCTTATCAACTAGAAATGAAAAAAGGATGGTGTCTATCGGCAATCTTAATCTTGATTCAGAAGGAGGGATTAGGCCATTGTTGAGTAATGCAATTTTTCTCGAGTTATATAATTGTCCAGGAGACTTGGTCATTAATAGTTTTGGCTGCTTTACTAGTTTAAAATCTATTACTATTCGGGGATGTAATGGCCGTGTGTGGCAAAAAGGATGTGCTGCCCACAACTATGATCTACTGCCAAACCTAGAGGAACTTTATCTCCAACGCATGAAGGAAGTAAAAAGCATTTCAGCACTGCTTGGCCATCATGGGGTAAGATTCCTTAAACTTAAATTAATAGAAGTGGAGCGGTGTTCTCAAATGACATATCTTATTTCCTGTGGTTCCTTCAATATTCACGCCCTGCCATGTCTAGAAGTAATCAAGGTACGAAACTGTGACCGCTTAGGTAAGCTCTTTAATTATCATTCTGTGAAGTATATCATTTCAGATCTTGTTGTTCCAAGCCTACGGATATTCGAATTGGAGTGGCTTCCCCAATTAAGGACTCTTTGCAAAGACGAAGAGACATGGCCACTTCTAGAACATGTTTATGTGCTCAATTGTCATTGCCTTAGGAAGCTGCCTCTTACTGTCCAAAATGCAGAAAACATAAAAAATATAACAGGAGAACCAAATTGGTGGGACACATTGGAGTAGCATTCTGACACAACCAAATCAAGTCTGCAGCCTTATTTTACTACCTTGGAAAGTTGGGAGAGTGAATGAGAGAGTTGTGTGTAATTTAGGCGTTCAATATTGTTTGTGAGAATTGTTGTATATGTAAGCTTTTCTATTTGCACTAATCAATTTGTGTAGAAGTGCTTATTATATAAAGCATATGCTTGAGCAACAGGTTGATGAAAACAAGCTTGGTGGAGAACCTTTGCAGAGACATCTTGATGAGAAGAGTCCGAAGTGCTTGCCAATATCTATGTAATTTACTCCTTGCAAATATGATCCTCGCCTGAGATTGCTTGCACTTTTTATGGAAAATTATTTTCAGCTTCTTTGGGATAGGTTAGGTCATATCATGCCTAGAAGAGTTGTATACCCCTTTGCTTGTTCGAGATGACAATTTGACGGTTTTTGACATCACTCATAAACTCGATACAAAGTAGAGGATTAAAATTGAAAAATATGACCCCATTTAATTAAATGGATCAAATTAAAATTAACAAGACAGAGACTTTTGCATCTCTAGCCTTAAAGAAAGAAAACCAAAATGAAAATGAAAATGAAAAGGTCAAAGGAAAATCAGATCGGCCAAACTACTTCAAAAGCACAAAGGTTGCTTAAAACATCGTCTGATTCCATATTAGACAAGAACAATAAATGACAACATTCGCAATTCTCAAGCACCATCCTTGCCTTACGACTTTTTTCCAAAAATCACTTGAGCGTCGGCTAACGGGGTTATTAATTAAGAGACTTCTGCACCTCCTACGAGTAGAGCCCCAGCATGGCAGCGTGGCATAAATATTTTGGCTCAAGGAGCAAATCCGGATTTCAAGGTTGTCATTTTTTTTTTAATTTCTTTATGATCATGGAGTCCCTTGGCGGCCTTGCGTGAGCTTCTTCAACTTTTTATTTCTTAATTTTATTGCTGCATGCTAATTGAGTAGCCCAAGAACCCAACCACCACTTTATTCATTCTTTTCTCCTTTCTTATCTTCCTACCGACAACACCGTGGATATATATATATATATACATACGTCTATCGACGCTCAAAACACACCTCCAACAATTTGTAATTAATTAATAGCAATATTATCATATACTCATCAAACTTAATTAATCTAATCTTTCTAATACCCTTAACTTATTCTTCCATCATTTTCTTCTTAAAAATCAATCATTCACTATTTAATCACCCTCTACTTTGTTATTCTAATAGTCTTATAAAATAATTCTTTCTGTACTTCAACCTTTATACTTGAAGAATCTTAAATGGGCAAAAAAACCCACTTTTTAAATTGAAAACCCAATCTGAAAAACTATAATTATACCATCTTTTCTCTCACTGCCGGCATCTCTCTTAGTAACACTCACTATCTCTTTCTTCCATATATAGATCTCCTTCTAAGGGTTGGAGAGAGAAGAAATAAGGAGAAAAAAAAGAAAAAAGAAAAAGACAAAAAAAAGAAGAAGATGAGAACATGTTGGCATGAATGGGGAAAGAAAATAAGAAATAAGTGAAAGTATAATAATTAAGTGAGTGCATTTTTCTAAGGGTGGGGCTGTTTATTTTATACTAAACTTAAGAGTGCTAGGGACAGTAGGGGTGTAGTTTTCTTTCCACAAACGGCACACTTAACTAACTTATATATCTAGTCTAACCACTTTACTGTCTTCAATAATTATCTGTTGTAGTCACACCGACACACACCATCATACATCCTCATAGGCCATACGTCCACTGACGCTCAAAACACACCTCCAACAATTTGTAATTAATTAATAGCATTATTATCACATACTCATCATACTTAATCTAATCTTTCTAATACCATTCTTAACTTATTCTTCCATCATTTCCTTCTTAAAAATCAATCATTCACTATTTAATCATCCTCTAATTTGTTATTCTAATAGCCTTATAAAATAATTCTTTATGTACTACAACCTTTATACTTTGACGAATCATAAATGGGCAAAAGAAACTCGTAAATATTATCCTAACTCAATCAAAATACATCTATTACAAAAATGTAAGATCATCATCCATTCTTGACTACTACATGTTGTGCCTTGATGAATTCTAGGGATGAAATTGATAAGCAAGCGAAGCTGGATCTGGGTAAGTTTCCAAGCTGGAAGTCCATATGTATACTCATATTATATATTCTCTTTCTTAGGTCTTGCAAGCTCAAGAAAAAGAAGATGATGAACAGAGAGTCCTGATGTGCTGTAAATATAAGGGCTTGAAAAGCATTTCAAGACATGATATGTATATGACTTCTTTCAAAGACATTTGGGACATACATATCGAGTGCTCTCTATCATCTGTAATGTAAGATCACTAAGGGAAGAGAAAGATATTTAGCCTGAGAAGCGTGATCAAGGATAATCTTGCTTATACAGGACATGATCAAAGATAATCTTGCTTCAATGGTTTACTATGAGAGTATAGAAAGTTGGGTTTCATGAATCAATTTGTGATGCTGCATATTTCTTTTGATAAGTGAGAAGAAACTCAAACTCGAAGAAAATTTGAGTTTCAGTACATGAGAAAATATTATAGGAAGATTATAGGTGAAAACTTTGATCAGAAGAATTGTGTTTTAACTTAGAAGGGACCTGAATTTTATAGGAAGGATTCTGGAGACAAATTTTGGTCAAATTTATGACGGGAGACATGATCCAAAATCAACGGGATCTTTCTGACAAAAAAATCCTTCGTCGCCCGAGGTCGTCTGCCGTATGCTCTTTTACTGTCGAATTACCTCAGGTTAATTTTTTTTTAAAAAAAAAAAAAACACACACACACAATCTTGCTTCTTCCTGAAGCACTGCCATACCTTACAACTCTAAGTTTTCTGACATCTATTCTCCCTGCACATTCTTCCCAAAATTTCATCTCTCCCAAATTCTTCTTATTCTCAAATATTTTCCTTACTCTCCTAAACATGGCAACATCATCATCATCCGTTAACAACATTGACTTAAATGGTGCTCTTGTAGCACAACCCATTGTTATGCCTAATGTACAACCTGACTTGCTTCTTGTTCAGCCTGAAGTGCCTGCTGCACACCCTAACACACCCGTTGATCACCCTGACGTATGGCAGCCAACTTTTGTCTTTGACAATCATCCTATTACCATTCATGATTCTGTTATGTTGCATGATTCGACTGCTATGGCGGTGGCCATAAGCCTCATAACTCCACGGGATCACAGATTGTTGGCTAATAGGTCTGATGCTAACGCTATTAATAATTCATTGGCGTTCAATATCCAAGGTCTGCTTCAGTTTCTAACATGGCACGGCGTCTAAGTGTCAAAAATGAGGAGATGAAGATCTTAAGGAATCAGGTTGGGGTTTTACATCGACTACTCAAATACTACAAACAAAAACACGTGGATTTGAAGCAGGAAAATAATGAGTTGGAAAAACGGGTGGTGTCATACAGAAAGGACCTGGGAGTAAAGGTGGTAGAAATGGAGAAGACTACCGCCCGTCTCCAACAACAGCAAGAAAAGCTCCGGGTCAATGTACAGGAGTGTCGTGCATCTTTCCGCCCAAGCTCTAGCCAGGTACCTCATTTGAAATAAATATTCCATTTGATAACTCGTCAATCTGAAATATCTATAATTCTGTTCATACTAAGTTTTCTCTTTGCAGAAGTAGTCTCTTGGAGCAGCACATCCGCTATGGAACAGCTCTTTTCTTTTTTCGTATCAATGAACATTTGGTCTGTAATATATATAAGGCCCTGAGCCTCCAATCACCTCATCCTCCACCTACTTGATCCCTAGTAATTTTTGTTTTTATTTTGTTGTTGTTTGCTTTAATTTTTTTTTCTTTGTAATTTTATTTTATTTTTTTATCTTTATATTTGTGTAATTTGTATAAATATTTAATAGAGGATTTTATTTTTTTGTTAGTATAGTTTTTTTTTGCTTTGATTTTATTTTTGTGCTAATAGCAATTAATCTTATAATGCTTATTTCTTCTCCTTTCCTCATTTTCTTCGCAGCCCCACCCCACTTCTTTACTTTTTTTTTATTTTTTATTTTTTATTTTTATCTCTTCGTCTCTCTCACTCACCACACTCTCATTCATGACACAACATTGTGCAATAATTGGCCTTAGCGGACCAACAAACTAGACCAGTACATGGACACCACCTTTTTTTTTTTTTTTTTTTTCCCCCATTTTTCAAACTTTTTTTCCTTCTCTTTCTCCATTTTTCAAACTCACGCAACTGCTCCCACTCCCTCTGTTTGCTTCTTTTTTTCCGCAAGATATGGTTTTATTTTTTGTGTTTACCTTCTTTTTCCAAATCTTTTGTTGAAGTTTTGTTATGTTTGTTCTCGAGTCCCACGCAGATTTGGTAAAATTTATTATTAATAACATAGGTTCAATACAAAAGGAGTTTGATATTTACAAATGATGTTGTTGCATATGAAGCAATGTACTAAGGGTTTGGGCGAGAAGCCACACGACAATTCTGAAGATCTACAACGTTTTGGTGGTCTACTTTATTTCTGCCAATCTTACTTTCAAAACACAGATTTGAGAAAGCTTCATCAAAGGAGACTTACTTCATTGCAGTCTGAAAAATAATTAAAATGATAAATCTATGTCATTTCCCAAAGAAGAATAAATAATGATAATATTCAAAGTTGGGAATACTTTTTTTTTTTTATGATTTTTAAAATGATTTTAAAAAACAGTTATTTTAATTTTAAAAAATTATAATTGATGATTGCACATATTTCACAGCAAACATTCATTAAATATGGAGCTCTCAAACAAGCCCAAAAATCAATACCCACAAAAAGTTCAAGATTAACCAAAAGAAAAAGAGAAAAATATACCAAAATAATAATAATAATAAGCATAAAAAATAAGGCATAGCAGGACTATTAATTTCTCTTTTTTCTTTTCTTGACCTTGCAAGACCTAAGAGGGAGAATATATAACATGGGTATTTTGAAACTTCCAACTTGGAAACTTACCCATGTCCTTTCTTGCCTGTCTACTAAATCTGTATTTTCAAGATCCAGTAAAATGAGTCATATACCAGAATCAGATAATCAATTTATGAGAATCACATTTCATTCTTGTAATGGTTATATTTGTATCAAGTCATAATTAAATTCCACTCCTATCTATTATGTGATATACCGAGCATAAAATAATTTACCTTTCTCATATGTTTATATAGGCATACATATATGTGTGTGTGGGCACGCTAAATAGCATTTGTTGTTTACCTTGGTACATTCAATTTAGGTTCCATTTGGCAACAGCTAAAATTTTTCAAATTAGTCAAAAGATGTGGGCTGCAAAGTTAAGTAAAAGACAACTAATCTCTTCCCCCAATTTATAAAACATGCGAGTTGTAAGTGTTATACTGTCTTCCAAAAAAAATTCATAAAACAAGCGAGCTGTAAGTGTTATACTGTCTTCCAACTTTTAGCTCTATACTTCAAATTACCTCCAGAATAATAATCCATCATCTCTACCTAGTAAAGAAAATTCTACCTAAGGCTTTGGCATAAAACTAAAATTATCATTAGGGGTGTAAAGGCGGTTACGGTTAGCGGTTAGTGGCAATAACCGCTAACCGTAACCGCCTTAGCGGATAGTAGATTTCACTAACCGCAACCGCTAACCGCCTAACGGTTAGCGGTTAGCGGTTAACTGCCGGTTAGCGGTTAGCGAAATAGATAACCGCCCGCTAACCGCTTTTTTAAAATTTGGCTTTTTCTTTTGGGCTTTCTGGGCTTTCTTTAGGGCTTTTTGAGCTTATTTTTTTGGGCTTTTTTTTACCCTCATTTTTTTTTCTTGTATTTTTAATATCTTCTAAATCCTAAATTCCTAAAGTATCTAATAATGCTTTAATTAAATTGTAGACTTGTAGTTATAAGTAATATATTGTTTAATTCAATTGAATCAATTGTGATTATCATTGTACATGAATCATATGATTAACTTGTAGACTTATGACTTATGAGTTATGTCATATTATATATGCATTATTTATTATTATATAATCATATGATTTAATGATCAAGTCATCATGTGATATAATCATATCAATTATAGTGATAATATATAAATTACTAAAATTATAATGATAATACATTAATACTTAAATTGTGTTTATAAGTAACACATTGGTTATTGTTTAATCCAATGTCAATTACTTAATTTGATATTATACGAATCATATCATCATTCTACATTAATAATATGATTCACTTGAAGTCTTGAATGAAATATTTGAATTGTCATTGAATCATATGATTAAGTATTGATATTATACGTTTATATTATTCATATACATATGTAAACTTATATAGACTTATAACATATATAGACTTATAAGTTTATAACATATATTGGAAATAAGTCTCTAGATATTTAATTGTTGTATTAGTATGAATTGATATACTTATGAGTTATGTCATATTATATATGTATAATTTGTTATTATATAATCAAATGATTTAATGATCAATCTCATGTGATATAATCATATAAATTATAGTGATAATATATTAATACTCAAATTGTGATTTAATTATTTTTAAAAAAAAATTGTAATTTAATGATCAAGTGATTATATGATATAATTATATAAATTATAGTGCTAATATATTAATACTCAAATTGTGATTTAATTATTTTTTTAAAAAAAATTGTGATTTAATGATCAAGTGATTATGTTATATGTATAAATATTTTTATAATTATAATTATAAAAATATATTATATAAAAATACGGTTAGCGGTTATGGTTAGTAGACCCAATAACCGCTAACCGCTAACAGCTAGGCGGTTATAGCGGTTAGGCGGTTAGCGGTTAAAGCGGTTAGGCGGTTAGGCGGTTATAGCGGTAAGCGGTTAGCGGAAAAACCGCCCGCCTTTGCACCCCTAATTATCATAATACAATATCTACTAATGCGTCAATACTTTTAACTATTATTCACAACCTATGAGCATCAATTTATCTTCAAAACTTTAAACGTCACTTCAATATCGTTTATCTCAATCACATAAGACTTAACACCTCAAATTCTAAGAATTACCTCAAAGGTTTTTATGAATTCCACCTCAAAACCATTAAATTCTATAGAATATATCAAGATCCTTAAACCGCACATGTCAATATCAAATTTCTTAAACCACAAATGTAAATTTCAAAATTCTTATAGATCTTTTGGTATACCTCATTTTATCTATTTCTGCAAAACTTAGGCATTCACTACTTGTCACTACGAAATTCTCATCCATAAATCCATACTTTATAACCTCAATTATAGTACGATTATTGTCACCAACAAATCTTGACCGTGATAAAAAACTCATCTAAACTCTTTTGTCACCAAATCAGTTACCAACATTCATTTCACAACCTAAATTCATAAAACCATAATACAATTATTAAATCATAATCAATAATCTTTTCTAAATCCTTGAGATACCTTAAAATATATTTTTATCGATCGATACTTAAGAAAGTTGCCGATAATCCAAATGAGTAGGTACTATACATCACAACCTATCTTTCAGTTTTTTTTAAAAAAATATATCCATCTATATCCCCAATTTGATTGTAATACTAAAATCCTCAAAATTATTACACTAAATTGATTTTTTTTTTTTTTTTTAAAGGCGATGACATAACAAACAAAAAATATTAATCATTTGAAAAATAGTCATGTATCATTTATTAGAGACCACAAAAATACAGACTCTACTTGACTGGAACGTGGCTTCCCAATACTTTTTTTGTTCTTTTTGTTTTTTGTTCAAAAATCTACGTATCCTTATAACCATTGCTATTGCTATGATATAGGAGGGTAGCTTTTGGATTTGCTATGTAGGGGTTGCAGTGGAGTACCACGGGTGCAAACAAATTGCATATTCCAATTTGCCATGCATCAGGAAACCAATAGGCACGATAATGGGTTAAGCATATATGTACTCCAAATATTTATCTTTAAAAAAACAAATAACAAATAGTAAATAGCACTGCCCAAATTTAAGAAATTTTAAAATAAACCATTTTCATAAGAACAAAATTTAAATGGGTTGGACATTCTTCTAACAAAATTTAAGAATCTCATATCAGCCAACCTCCCTCAATAATGATATGAAGTAGTTTCAGTGAGTATTAGGTGAAGACATTGTGTTGGTAGACAATTAATATTAGATGGAAGTAGATTGATTAGATAGTTTTTTTACATATATTCTATTGGAGTTAATATCAGTTTACAAATAATCTCTTTCCCATATTGTCTTTAGCTCTTCCTAATGCTAACTTTGAATAAATAGAGCTGATAAGCGGTGTTTGATGATATTGAGACATTTTAGGAGGTCGATGATGATGCAATACATTTTCATTTGCAATACATTTCCATTTCTTTCTTCTTCGATATTCTTGTATGAATATATTAAAATGAAATTAGATTGTATGAGTGAATGGGTCAAAATCCAACTTCATATAAAGAAAAAGAAGTGAGGTGGGGTGTGTGTCAGTGTGTGCGTGGGGAGAGAAAAAATAGTCAAAAAGTTGCATTGAAATCCGGATTTGTTCTTTGAGCCAACCACCAAAAATTTGTAGCTGCATCTGCAGAAGAATAAGAGAAAAATAAAAAATTAGAAAAAAAAATTTAAAAAAAAAAACATAAAAAATCAATACATAAAAAGCTCAAGATTAACACGAAAATATATATATATATATATATATATATATAAATAACAAAAAAAACCCCAAAAGCTCAAGATTAACCTATAACAAAACCCAAAACCCAGAGAACACAACATCAATTCAATACCCAAAAGCTCAAGATTAGCCTCGAAGATTAAGAAAAAAAAATCCAAAAAAAACCCAAAAATCAATACCCAAAACTCAAGATTATCACAGAAGATTAAGAAAAAAAAAAAAAAAAACCCAAAAATCAATACCCAAAAGATAAAGAGAAAAATATACCAAAAAGTACCCAAAAGCTCAAAATTAACCCGAGAAACAAAACCCAAAAATCAATACTCAAAAGCTCAACCCAGAAGATAAAGAGAAAAATATACAACAAAACCCAACAATAATACCCAAAAGCTCAAGATTAACCCGAAAAACAAAACCCAAAGATCAATACCCAAAAGCTCAAGATTGACCTAGAGAAAAATATACAAAAAAACCGAAAAATAAAAAAAATCAAAACCCAAAAAAAGGTCAAGATTAACCCAGAAGACTAAGAAAAAAATATACAAAAGCTCAACATCAATTCAATACCCCAAAAAAGCTCAAGATTAACCCAAAAGATTAAGAGAAAAATATACAAAAGCTCAACATCAATTCAATACCCAAAAGCTCAAGATTAACCAAGAATTCAAGATTAACCCAGAAGATTAAGAGAAAAATATACAAAAAAAAAAAAGAAAAATCAAAAAACCAAAACCCAAAAAAAGCTCAAGATTAACCTAGAAGATTAAGAGAAAAATATACAAAAGCTCAACGTTAATTCAATACCCAAAAGCTCAAGATTAACCAAGAATATTAAGAAAAAAAAAAATCCAAAAATCAATACCCAAAAGTTCAAGATTAACTCAGAAGATTTAAGAGAAAAATATATACAAAAAACAAAACAAAACAAAAAATCGATACCAAAAGCTCAACCCAAAAGATTAAGAGAAAAATATACAACTAAACCCAAAAATCAATACCCAAAAGCTCAAGATTAACCTGAAAAACAAAACCCAAAAGCTCAAGATTAACCCAAAAGATGGGTGAGAAGAAAAATATACAAAAAAACGGAAAAATCAAAATAAAAAAAAGCCCAAGATTAACCCGGAAGATTAAGAGAAAAATATACAAAAAATAAATAAACCACAAGAGGAATCTAGATATAGAAGGAGATAATATTTATCTCATAAGAGTTTACATTGTATTATAATTCTTAGACTAATTCATATCTATTAGCTAGATTAGATATAGTTTAAATATTATATTATCTACTCCTAGAGTTAGAGACGTAGTCATTATATAGATACCAAGATAATTACAAACTCTATACTCTATAAATAATATACGTATGATGTACTGCTAGGCATTGAAAACCTAAGCACTTTCACATGAATTTCTCCCTCACTATATATTTTCCCTAGCCTCTACCCGCGCGGCCCGCCAGTCGCCCCTCTCTTCATCTCCATATCCCTATCTCTCTCTCCGGCGCCCAGTGACCCGCGCAGTTGGCGAACCCACCGGCCATCTTCTCCAGTCGAAACCGGCCGGCCTCTCTCTACGGCGCCAGTCCCCCCTTCTCTCCATCTCCATATCCCTATCTCTCTCTCTCCGGCGCCAAGTGACCCGCGCGGTTGGCCAACCCACTGGCCATCTTCTCCAGTCGAAACCGGCCGGCCATCCCCCTCTCCATCTCCCCGATCGATCGACGCGTACGTATCCTCTCTCTACGGTGCCCAGATAGTGCTCTCTCTCCGGCTGGCGATTATTCCGCCGTTACTGTTCCTGTACTGGTGAGTCTCTCTCTGTCTCTGTTTCTCTTTGTCTCTGCTGTCCCTTTAAGTTGTCGATTTGGGATTGTAATAGTCAGATTTTTGATGTATTATGATTTTTAGGAGAATTAGGGATTTTAAATTCAGCAAAGTTTTCTCTGCTTTTAGGAGTATACTCCTAAATTAGGATTTTAATACGTATTAGACGATTCTAAAGTTTTCTCTGTTTTGTTGGATTTCTGGGTTGTGTAATTATGTTTAATTACCTGCTTGTTCTATGTTCTCGTTATTGTATTGAAAAGAGTTGGATTAGACGATTCTAAAAGTGTTGGGTTGTTTTGTTGGATTACTGGTTTTCTGGGTTGTGTAATTGTGTTTAATTACCTGCTTGTTCTATTGCTGCTCCCTTCTACAAATTATCTCATTCACAATCTCACTTAGCCTTTTCCTTGCCTTCAATCTAGAATTCATGATTGATCAGTAGGGGGAAGGAGAAGTCAGATTATATTAAGAAATAAGAATATATGCTGCTTAATTATTACCAAGAGTGCCTTAGAATATGCAGTGCCAGCTAGGTTGGTTGGAAAATAATTGTAACCCTTATCTACCATGCAGTAATTCTCCAACTTTTCTCTATATTTTCCTTTCAATTGACCGAAGATAGAAAGAATTCCCACATCGAAAGAGAGCTGTGTAGGATCAAGGAGAGATATTCATATATTAGAAAAACATTATCCAAAAAAGTTGTATTTTAACTTACGTAGAATATTTAATTGAAATTAGAAGTGAATGTTCTACGACGTCAATTACCATACAACAGTCGTATAGTAATGTATTAAACGAATACTTTGCCGGATTCCCAAGTGACGAATCGTTGAATGTTTTGATCAATATATAGGACTCCTCTCATAAGACTCCTTTCATGCCCATATTCATTGTTTCATGGGATTCTAAAACAATTGAACCAAGTGGCCATATGCCTATATGGTTAAGATAGATTTTTTATTAGACAAAGATTTTCCCAAAACCTAGCTATGTACCCCATGTCAACTAGGCATTTATTTTCAAAATCTTTCCTTTAAAACTAACTTGAGTTTGTGAACGCATGAATGGAGTGATATATATATATATATTCTAAAGAAGATTTTATAAAACCAAAAACAAGAAACCCTAAACAAAGAGTACCAAATTGCCGCCCATCTCTTTATTCTCTTATTTTCTGAAAACTTTTACCTTCCCTCATTTTTCTCTCAAGAACGCTAGCATTCTAAACACTGCACGCAACCGTCTCTCTATCTCCCTCTTGTTCTATCATTTTATCTTTTCAAGAGCACCAGAACTTAGCACTACCCATTCTTCTTCAAAGAAAATCTACGACTGTCTCTCTCTTTCTCATTCTTTCATTATTCAAGAAATACCAAAACCTATAAATAACCATTAATCCTCAAGGAAATTTACATATCTTTCTCTACCTCTCTCTCCAACGTCACATACTACACAAGGTTCTCAAAACATTTTGTCATCTTCTCCAATTTTCTTCTCCCACTTGAGGTAAATTATTTTATTCACCCTTGTTGATTTCTTTTATGCTTTCAATTTAATATGCAAGTATAATTGTTGTTCATACTTGTACTATGTCTTGTAGATGAAAAATCTACACCATACCTATTATTGAAAATACTATATGGGATATGTCTCTACGTTAATACAACAAATTTCAGCTTGGGCCTTTATTTTCCGTACCTGTAAGAAATCAATATTTCATATAAATATATAAATATGTTTTTATTGCTTTTGACTTGTCAACCACCATGTTCATGACCTTTCTCATGTCACCTTTTAATTTGACATAATGACATGAAAGAAATCTGGGGGGGGGGGGGTGTTGTAGCCTTGTAGGGGTAGGTGAGTAGGTGCCCCTATATATGATTCCCAAGTGGAACACTAAAATCGAATCCTTTGGACTTTGGAGGAGGAGGCATGAAAACATTGACTCGTATCCATATACATTAATTTGACATAATGACATGAAAGAAATCTTTTAGTATTAATTGATCATCCTAATGAAACAAATTTAATACCTCGATCTATCATTTCTCATTAAAATTTAGTATCCTAGTAATGTAGAATTCCATATCAGTGTTTAATACAATCTCTGATGCCATCCTAATTTAATACAAATTTAATACCTTCTCTGATGCCATTTGAATTTGAATCGTTAAGTGACGTATGTATACTTGACCTGTTAGGTTGGGTACGTATTTGACGCCAAATGCTAAGCGAACCCGTTGATATATTTTATTTCATGTGCAGTATACAATTTTTGTAAACTCTTTTAAGCAGTGGTACACTTTGTGTTATGATATCATTTTGGATATTTTATTTCATATGTATGGTACAATTTTTGTTAACTCTTTAAGATGCTATGCACTTTGTGTTTATGATATCATCATTTTGGATTTAGATGTCTTATGAGATATGAGATTGTATATATGGATTAGATATGTATTATGAGATATGTATAAGATTGTATGAGATTGATGAATGGAGAAAATATTTATGGATTAACCAATATTTATGGAGAGAATACGCAATACAATATTGCATATTGTATATCAGGAGAAAATAAAAAATATATATGGATTGCGTGGGGAACACATTTTCTCCATATATTAATTTTTGGAGGCGCTTTGCGGTGTGGAAGCGCTCCCATATAGAAATAGGGGCGCTTTACATGCAAGCATCCCCTTTTATGAAAGTGGGCGCTTACTCACCTGAGCGCCCCCTTTTTAGAATGGGGTCGCTTCCTAGGCAAGCGACCATTTTTAAAAAAGGGGCCGCTTGCCTAGGAAGCGATACCTTTTAAAAAGGGGGCGTTTTTCATCACTAAGCGCCCCCTTTTTTTAAAGGGGGTGTTTTTCATCACTAAGCGCCCCCTTTTAAAAAAAGGGGGCGCTTTGTTCCAAAAGACTCCTTTTCGAGGCACTTTTTAGTAAAAAAAAGTCTCAAACTTAAATTCTAGTCACCATAAAAACCGGTGTCCCAGGTGCCCCTAATCAAGCGTTGCGAAATCAATAGGGACGTTTGACCATGTAACTAAACCTTTTTTTTTTTTTTTGTGGTGTATTGTTTTAAGCTGATTTTGGTTTCTGGTTAATGAGCAACTCAGCCTAATGGTTGTTTCAGGCAGTTATTAATGATGTTTTTTTGAGCTAGAAGTTTAGGCTTTTGTTTTTGGGTTATGTTTTGTTTTGAAAAAGTTTTTAGTTTTACTTGTTGGTCAGACTATTCTGTTTTGTGGGTTCTCCTCGGATTTGCGGATACAAAGCTGTTAAATCCAATGTATTCAATACATGTGCTATGGTCTGTTTCTACGGATTGTGTTTCTAAATCTGAGTTACTTTAATTTACTTGGAATATGATGCTTGTTTTTAAGGAATATGTTATTTTTTGATTCCCTATTGATTCCTCATTTCTTGCCATCAAATATATTGAGAAAAAGATAGAAAGTCATATAAAGTATTGGGTTTTGGTCTTATAATTGCAGTGCAACTGACGTCTCCCACGGTTGCCCACCACCACGCTCCTCACTCTGCAGCTGTCACCGAAGAAGCACCGCACGCCGTTCAGCCTGTCACCAGCACTTCCTCGGAAATCATCGACTGAGCGATCGCCGTATCGGGTTTGTTTGAAGAATGGGAGAGAGAAAGGTGCTGAACAAGTACTACCCGCCGGACTTTGACCCCTCGAAGCTTCCGCGGGTTCGGAGGCCCAAGAACCAGCAGATCAAGGTCCGCATGATGCTCCCCATGAGCATTCGCTGCAACACCTGCGGCAATTACATCTACAAGGGAACCAAGTTCAATTCCCGCAAAGAGGACGTCGTCGGCGAGGTTGTTTTTCTCTTCCCTTTGGCTTTAGGGCTTCCTAACAAAATTGAAAGCTTACATAACTGTTATATTTCTCAACATTGAAATTTTTTGTTACTATCAAATTTTCTTATTTATTTAAATTTTAGGGTTTTTGTCTGCTAAATGTGCTTAAGTTGATTGAACAAAAATTTCTAGTTTAGTAGATTTTTCTTATTTGTTCGCTTAGATTAAAATTTATCATTGTACATTCTGAAATTTATCAATGGTTGGTTGGGTTGAGTTTTGAGCCATTGTTTCTTTTAAACCATGACTATTCTCTTGGTTTAATCTTAGTTCCATATCTTGTATAAAACACAGCCTATCCTAGCTCAGAGAAACATGCTGATGTTGTTAAAAGATTTCTAGTGATATTGGTTGTTTAGAGCACAGAAGGTGACTAGAATGCCCGAAGCCTTCATAGTTATTATTGCTTCTTTGTTTTCCCTATTCCGGTATAGTACTTGTGTGGCAGGTTTCTTAGTGCGAGATTTGAATATGTGATGTTTAGTGAACTCACTGAACTGTATTATTAATGTTTAATCATTTGCAGGCATATTTAGGAATTCCACTATTCCGATTCTATTTCAAATGTACAAGGTGCTCTGCTGAGCTCACGATGAAGACAGACCCTCAAAATTCAGACTATATCGTTGAGTCTGGTGCAACACGAAATTTTGAACCTTGGCGTGAAGAGGATGAGGTAAAAATTTTATATATCACGTTGTTATCAGCATAGCTTGTGACTTCATTGATAAGGTATTCCTTTTATCAGCTAACAGAGTCGGAGAAACATAAAAGGGATGCTGAAGAGATGGGAGATGCGATGAAATCTTTGGAGAATAGAACCTTGGATTCAAAAAGAGAGATGGATATACTGGCTGCACTGGATGAGATGAAGTCTATGAAGGTACTTGCTTTAGTAAATGTGTTTTATTTAATAGGGCATTCATTTGACAGTGAAAAAAATTGGGGTCTTTAAGGGCTTGAATAGCTTTGTAACTTGTCCTTTAGATTTGTTGCCATGAAATCATCAACCTGTGTATGATATTTTTGTTTTTATTTATCAATTAACACATTGATGAAAACCCGAAGGTAATGAGATTTTGGTACTAATGTGTGTTTTTCCCCTTGTTTTTGCAGTCCAGACATGCAATTGTGAGTGTAGATGCCATGCTTGAGGCCTTGCAGCATACAGTTGTGCAAAAGGTATGACTGATCTGCTCTATATATAGATTAGTGTCGCTCTATGTATAAATTACAGTCCAGACATGTCTATCAGTAAAATCCCAAAGGGCTGCATGTCGCCAATCCATTGGATTAGTAGAGTTGTTTACGTATCGTAAGCCTTGTATGTTTAAAAAAACTTTTGTCTTTTGTGCTACTGGTGAGTACTTGGTGATAGAAGATGATGAATTTCCGATGCGGTTATGGCATAGAAGGTTGGGTCAAATTACCCTTTGCAATCAAGCATAATGGACATATGGATTGATTTGTCCTGACTACTAGATATTGTTTCTTTCTTCAACCGGCCACATGATCTAATTTTGTTATGTTGCTTCAGTTGTGGCTAACCGGTCCTTAGTTGCCTGGACTGTATCGGTATTCCAGTCTTTGAGAAGTTCTTCAAAGTTCAAAGAACCACGATGATTCTATTTATTCTATGAACTTCTTTCGCTGTTACTTTGTGGCTCAACTTGTAAATGTCAATTACTTACCTATGCTTTTTAATTTGTTACATCCATTATGTTTTCATGCATTTATAGGTGTTCATGTACACAAATTCATCAAAACCACTTGTTGAAACAATGTTCGAGAATATATTTTTTGTAATGGCTCAATTTATAAATCTGTGCATAAAAAACAATATAAATTATTAGAATGCATATTAAGATTCTTATCAAATTTATCTACAGTTGGTCCTTTTCAAGAAGTGGAACTGTTGGCCTTGTTCTCTCTCTCTCTCTCTCTCTCTCTCTCTGGGGTGGGGATGACGATGATTGCTGGTGTGGGGAAGATGAAGATTTATGGGGTGGGGAAGGAGATTTTCCTTACCCTTTGGTTGGTTTCCCTCTTGTCACCCGCTTAGACTGGGCTTTGATGGGAGATCCGTGTGAGGGGATTGATGTCGCCCCTTGAAAGGTTAAGGGTAGAAGGGAGCTTAGGAACCTAGAATGCTCTATAGACTATAATGTTAAGGAGTATCCTCTAGTGGGGGAAAGGTAAGATTGATGCTTTCTAGTGTTGAGTGCCTCGGGGGTGTTGGGCTCTGTTGTATTGTGGGCTTTGATCTCTCTCTTTTGCCACTCGCTTAGACTGGGCTTTGATGGGAGATCCGTGTGAGGGGATTGATGTCGCCCCTTGGAAGGTTAAGGGTAGAAGGGAGCTTAGGAACCTAGAATGCTCTATAGACTATAATGTTAAAGGAGCTATAATATTAAGGAGTATCCTCTAGCGGGGGAAAGGTAAGATTGACGCTTTCTAGTGTTGAGTGCCTTGGGGGGTGTTGGGCTCTGTTGTATTGTGGGGTTTGATTTTGAGCGCATGTCGGGTGTTCGGTTTTGTGGGTGGTCTTGTTGTTTTGTTTGGGTTTCTTGCTTGTTTGGAGCCTCTTTATGTATACTGCCTGTATACTTAGGGGTGTCTTACACTTTTTAATAATATAAATTCATTACATATTATATATATATATATATATATATATATATATATATAGACCATATGGTTCTAACTATTAATGATTTGTATGTTTACAGGAGAAAAAGTTGGAAGAAGAGGATGAAGCACTTATAAAATCAATATTTCATGTCAGTACATCCATTCTACTTTACCGTCCTCTTCTCCTTTTTGTTGGTGATATTTGTTTCTAAGTTAGTTCACTTTGTTAAATCTTTAGCAGAATTCAAAAGATTATGTTCGAAGAATTCATGATGAAGATCTTGATGATGATGATGATGAAGATATGATTCAGCTTTCAAGTGGCAATGGTGAAACATCTTTTGATCAACCGAAGGTATTGATTTGCTGTAATGATAGTTTGTGTCTTATTTTGGGATAACCTTTATTTTAGGTTCCTTGCTGCAGGTAGTTTTATCTATGTTATTATATTGGAAAAACTTAAGCCTGTGAACTTATGTTTGCACGTGATTCCAATGCAGAGAAGAAAGCTCTTTAAAGAGCTTCCTGGTAACCCAATAGATTCTTTGGCAAGAGCAACTTCTGCTGATTGTCCCAATAACAAAGGTATGTGACATGTTAGATTTTTTCCCCTTTCGTAGTATAGAAGTTGGAGTGCACTGCAATTATTCATTGACATTTTTTTTTTATAAAAAAAAAAAATATATATTTTATAAATAATCGAAACATTAAAAAACACAAGGCGCAACTCAGGTATACAAGAGGACGCCTAACTAAAAAAAAAAGGATGCTCAATGAAATCATGAAAAGAAAGCAAATAAGGAAAGTCTAAAGAAGCGGCTTAGTGGAAAAGAGTGATGAAAAAGGACTTCAAATCCACCACTGTCCTCTTGCGGTCTTCAAACTCCTATCATTTCTTTTCCTCCAAATACACTACAAAAAATAGGATGAAACCATCTTCCACACTGCTGCACTCTAGGGATTGCCACTCAACCCTCTCCAATAAGTGAAAAGGTCAACCACGTAGTTAGGCATTACTCAAGTTAATCCAGCATGATTAAAAATAGCGCTCCATAAGGCATTTGCCACATTTGCACTATCTCAAAAAATGGCTAATCAGTTTGGAGCTTTCTTAGTACAGTAGTACTACATGTCGCATTACTAGGAGGGTCTGATATCATTTGTAACGGCATAAGGAAAAGCTTTAGCCACATCTGTGCCATTACTTCGAAAGGACTAGTCAATTTAAAATTTTCCTACACTCACTTATAAAGCCCAGTTTCACCTAGTATGTAAGTAATGTGGGACTTAGCACCCTTAATTATCTCTTATAAACTTCCCACTCTATGTGGGCTACCTATCTCTTCCCAATATGGGACTAGAGTGTTACAAACTCTTACCCTTAAACTCTTGACGTTCTCGTCATGGCCACATTATGCAGTACTAATAGTACCACCTGGCATTTCTAGGTAGGTTTTATACTGTTTGTAACGAGATAGAGAAAAGTGCTAGCCACATCTATGCCATGACCCTAAAAGGACTTAAGTCAATTTGAAGGTTTTATAGAATCACTTATAAAGTCCAGCTTCACCTAATAGGTAAACAATATGAGAATTTTTGCACCCATGAGCATCTCTTATAAACTTCCCATTCTATGTGGGCTACTCATCTATTCCCATATGGGACTGGGATGTTACACAATCTCATAGTGAAGAAAAAGATGATCCACGAACTCCCTATACATACAACACAGTTCACCACAATGACATGCGACTTAGATTATTCTTGGTGAGGAGTTTTCCTAGGGCAGCCGACCAAGCAAAGAACGCTGCTCTCATGGGGACCTTATTCCACCAAATATACTTCCAAGGAAACGGAGTACCAACATGGGGACAAGGAAAACTATCTAACGTCTAACAATACTCTCTTGGAAGGGACCCAACAAAGCTAGTCTTCACGTCCCTAGCCCACTTTGAGGAGTACAACAAATTGAAGAATGAAGTAAAGACTTTCACCTCCCAATCATGAGCGGTTCTAATAAAGCTTATGTTCCACTGAAGAGTTACTATAAGTCTCCAAATGATCCACCACAAAAGTGTCCTTAACGTGAGCTATATTATACAAATATGGAAAAGCTTTCTTGAGGGCCTTATTTCCACACCACAAGTCATTCCAAAATCTATTCTTAGAGCAATTTCCTATCTTAAATCTGGTATGACTAGCAAACTCCCCCAAACCCTCTTGATATTTTTCCATAACCCCACTCCAAATGACCTATGAACCTCATTAGAGCATCACCCAACCTATGAGCTACCATATTTAGAATTCACTACAACTCTCGACAAACCCTCTCTTGGGGAAGTGGTTGTGGCACACGATTAAAAAGGAGCAAATTATGAATCCCTAATCTCCTTCAAAAATTAGAGAACAAACCTTGGACCAGTTTACAAGGTGATATTTGAACTCTTCACCTAGCCCACCCTACAAAATATCCCGATATAGTTTCTCTGCGTGATTGTCAACACCAGCCTAAAGGGAAAAGAAACAAGAAATACTTAGGCAAATTGGAAAGGGGAACTCTTGATTAAATTAATCCTGCCACCCTTGGACAAATAAATCCTCTTCCAACCAGCTAGACCATGCTCAATCTTCTCAATAAATCCTCTTCCAACCAGCTAGATTTGGCCTTAAAAGAGGGTCTCAACGAAAGACCAAAATACTTTAATAGTAAAGAAGAAACCCCACATCCGAGGTTATTGGGTAGTCCATCAACATTAGTAACATTCCCCGCAAGAACCAATTATGACTTATCCATATTAATTTCAAACTGAAAACAACTTCGAAGAAAAAGAATAAAGCACGTAGATAGCAGAGGTGGTTAGGGTGTGCTCCACTAAAAATGAAGGTGTCATCTGCAAACATAAAGTGAGAAATGTTTAATCGCACTAAAGTTCTTAAGACCCCACAAAAAAAACATGAAAGAAGCCCTTCATGTTCAGGAGCAGAAAGCATTTAACTTTGATCTTCAATGACTAATAATAGCAGTGATAGTGGCAAAAGATCTCTCTGTCTCAAATCCTGGGAGTTACTGAAGAAACCATAATGTTCAGGAGCTTCCTGTTCAGGAGCAGAAAGCATTTAACTTTGAGCTTCAATGACAATGACTAATAATAGCAGTGCAGTGGCAAAGGATCTCTCTGTCTCAAATCTTGGGAGTTACTGAAGAAACCTTAATGTTTCCCCATTCACTGAAACAGAGAAGCACATAGAAGAAATACAAAACTCAATTTAAGAATGCTATTTCTCCCCAAAACTACATCTTCTCAACAAATACAATAAGAATTTTCAATTAACATGATCATACACATTCTCAATACTGTTTAAAGGGCAGTGTAAACTTAGGATTTTCTTTCAATTGATATTATTTTCTTTTTCCACCTTTATGGTTTCTCTGAGTTTATGCGTAGGCATTGCCAAGTTCAACTTTGAAGCCTTAAAAGATTAACCCATAACTGGAATCTTGTTTGTTCTGGATTTGCATGTGTGCACAAATACATGTTTTTTTCTTTTTAGAGTAATTATATGACACCAATCATATAGTATGCAAATTGCCTTTCTCTTATGCTTTATGAGGTGCACAATCAAAGATAAAAGGAATATGGAATTGCCTAATTTATGTTACATTGAAGGCATGTGATTGAGGTTGACTCATTAGTTTTGATAATTACTCCATTTCAACAAAAGTAGTCACATTAATGGTAATATAGGATATCAAGAGGGAACCCCAATGTTGTGTCAAGTGAGTATGTTATGTAGTAGGGGAAGAATGGTGTCAACAAATTTATTGGATTAGTTAATCATATATAGTTTTGGTATCATATCAGGGCTGTTACATAAAGCAAGAGGTTTTTCCCCCCTCTTCCGAGGAATTGGGGCTTGGGGGCGGGGTTTGAAGCAGCTATCGCTGTTTCCATCGACAGTACCACTGCCTTACATACATTGCATGTACATGCTTCCGGGAGAAAGTACTAGCCTTCTCTGCAGTCTACATCCTATCTTCTTTATGAATGTCTTAAATTATTTGAAAATCTAGCAATGCTTTTACGTACCTTGTTGTTTGAGTTGTTGACTGGGAGGCATTTCAGTCTGCATTTCAGTCTGGCCTTCTCTGAGGATATCATTCATAATTAGGAACTAGACATGTAGTTGAAGGGATGTAATCAAAGATGAATAACAAAAGTCCACTTGAATTTGCAACAATTGCTTTTCTAAAACACATTTCAACGGGTAATGAAGCTTATCCAATAGTAACTCCTCATTCTATGTCTTGAAAGCCTACCTTTTACTGTTCTATTTGACCTGGAGGGATAGTCCTTGTTATTTTGAGCTGACATCCGTAAAATCCAATGGTCATTATTATTGGAATTTTGCTGTATGAATGGAATTACTGGTCAATAAGTTTTTGAGTTGAAACTAATGAGCTTTATTACACCTTTTTCTATTTGAGTTAAAATTGCAATATTGTTACTCAATTTACATGGATTTCTCCCATCTAGAAGATTGATTCCTAGCTATAATATAGATGATTTGATCTAAATTTGATTTCATCTGGCCTATTCTAACAAAGCAAATACGAAACAAGGTCTTTATCTGTTTCAATGAGTATGCCAATGTCTCTGAGACATGAATTTTAGCTGTTTCTTTGGAAATACCATTGGTAATACCTTGGGTAAAGGAGCAGAAGGTATCTTATTTATTATGAGAGAGAATACTTTGAGCACAAGGTGATATATTATTTTGTAGTGCTACTGTTGACTGCAAGGCAAATTATATAATTTATTGAACTTTTTTCTGTTTCTGAAATATGGCATAAATTAGTTTGGATCAATTGTGGTATTTCCCATCGAGTAGTGACATTCATGTTTAATAATGTTTGGTTATTGACAGAAAATGAAGGTGGTTCAGGGGCTCCTGGTGATGCTAAGTTAGTAATCAAGTCTTCAACCGTTAGGATTTCAGTTGTTAAGAAAGCAGCCTCTGAAGATAGCAATTCAGCAAAATTGGAGAAGAAAGATAACACAAGTAAACTACCAGTTGTTCCAGAAGATAGCAGTTTAAAGCATACAAGCATTGTACTAGCCTCTCTCTTACAAAACTATGAAAGTGATGACGATTAGTGGTGATTGTATAACCATTACTTTCTTTCCCAAGATCGTTAGAAAATTCATTTATGATAAGAGTAAAGCTATATTCCACATTTGTATCTCACAACTAGCTAACAATGTTGACGTGACAATATCAACTACTGTTTGTCATCCTTCAACACTAGAGTATTTCATTTTTGGCCCTATTTATGTAAAGTTTTTGTTATTATTATTATTATTATTATTTTATGATATCCTAATTGACAGTAAAAGGTGGGAAGAGCATATGGACCATCTCCAAGGAGTTTTAGAGGTATTAAGTGCTCATTAATTTTTTTGTAGAGCCCTCCAAATGTGTAACTGGGGCTTGTGAGGTGGACTATTTGGGCCACATTGTTTCCTATGAAGGTGGATGATCTTGAAATTGAAGCAAACGCAATCTTGGCCCAAACCAAAATTCATTATGGAACTCCAAGAATTTTTGGGTCTCAAGGGTTATTACTGCAAATATGTACGGAATTATATGCTTATTGCGGCTCCTTTGACTGAGTTACTAAAGAAGGAAAATTTTGGGTGGAACAAAGGCTGCTTTTAAAGAATTAAAATGGGCTATGGCCATTTTATTGAGTTGACCTCAAAGGGCTTCTAGAGTAGTTCTCTTAAAGCCTACTCTAGTTTCACGGAGGGCATTATTTTAAAGCTATTGTTTTTCTTTAAAAATAGGAAAAATCTAAAAAAATCAACTAAAAAATCACTTACACCATCTTCCTAAACATTGGATATGATATAGCGCTACCCAATAAACAAGCTCCCCTATAGCTTTCATATATATTATTTAAACACAATATTTCACTCTCCTCTCTTTGCCTTTTATTGGAACTGTGTTGGTATTTTGTAAAATATCCGAGGGCAAGTAGGAAACTTTTATTTTATAAAGAAATAATATTTAATTAGTTTAAAATATTTTGAATCAACAAGTGCTTGTAAAAAAAATCAATGGCTTATTTTCACTGCTAAAGTTATTATAGTTATATTATAGTTGTATAACAGTCTATTAAATAACATTATCTAAAAATAAATGAGTAATATTATTTATTAGACTGTTATATGGCTGACGTACAACTAAAATGACATAATAATAATAAAAATTAGCCTTTTTTAAGTACAAATCTAATGACTAATTTTAAATACTACATTATTAAGTTATATCACAGTGTATAATAATTTACTAAATAGCATGACTCTTTCAAGAAATGGGGATGAAAAATCAAATAGTCTATTGGGTCCAAAATGGTGTTGGTCAATGATAAAAAAATAAATGAGGACGGCATGAATTTCTTATCCATAGGCATGCAATGATTTGATTTTTCATCGGAATCTTTTGTTAGACAATGTTAGAAACATTTTCTGGTCAATTTCCACAATGAGAATCTTAACCCATGCATGCAAAATCCGCGCAAGATCCGTAGTAGCGGATTGAAAGGGGGACCTGCTGTGAGGCGAGCTTAATTGCCTTTCTTCCTCTATCTTACAACTTTTCCACGTGGTATATTGTTGTTAGAAAAATTAGTTATAGCTAATTATAATCACCTCGAAGCTTTGAAGGGGTGATTATAAATAAAAAAAATACATCTGAAGATGGAATAAAATAGAAAGATTGTTGGAGCATTTCCAACTAGGGGTGTTAAGAGAGCGAGCCGCTCGTGAGTGAGTTCGGGCTCGGCTCACATAAGTTCGGCTCGTGCTCGACTCAAATATTAAATGAAGTGTTTCGTGAACACGAATGCTGGCTCGAATATTAAACGAAGCAAGTTCGGCTCAACTCATGAATAGCTCATGAGCAAGCTCGTATAAGGCTCGTCTCGTTTATTAGGCTCGGCTCGTATATTTTTTAATAAGTAACAAATAACAATATATAGTAAACATTGCCCAATAATAACAAATATATTATATACCTTTATTTTTTGTTATTTATGCATATGTGTTTATATATATATATATATATATATATATATATATATATAAACACACACACACACACACACACACACATATATATATATATATATAGTAAATAATAAGAAATATTTGATATTATCATTAATCATTTTATCATATGATATAATCATATGGTACAAGTTATTGTGTCATTTACTAAAAATATTATCACTAGATAATTTATATACGCTCGAGCGCATATGTGTAGCACACTTGAGCGCACTACCTCTTGATCCAAGACTTCTAGCTTTTTCCCAATTTTTTTTCTTTAAGCCCGATACTTCCAGAATTACTTCATTTTCCTCAAAAAACCTATAAAAAGACATAAAACACAAAAATGAAGTAAAATTGTACAAACTAACAAAACTAAAAAAAAATTAACAAATGTAAATTAAGGGGCTAAAATATGAATATTTTAGCACTTATCACACCCCCAAACTTACATATTGCTAATCCTTTAGCAATACGAAACTAAAAACAAAATGAAAAACAGAAAAGAAAAAAGATAAATCCATCTTTCGTGGGATGTACGATTGCATTTAGCATATGCAACAAACTTTTTAAACCCCTAGGCATTCCCTAGAGGACGAGTAAAGTCTCGTGAGGGTTTTCCAGGAATGTTACCCACAAACATTATGCAAAGTTCATGTTATCCAATCCAGAGTGCCACTGCATCTGTGTTAGATGGGTCATGTTAAAAGAATTTCTATGTTAGTTTGTATGAAAATTTTTGTGAAAGGGGAATAGCATAATGCATTTTGCTATAAGGATCCTTTGCTGAAGAAGAGGCCATTATGAAGGGAGCCTTTAGAAGTAGTCTTAAGAGGGCATTTAGCATTACAATTTTTCATTTTAAAAGTGTGATTTTAAACTAAAATCACAAAAAATTGCAATTTGAAAATGTAGAAAAATATGTGTTTTCAATTTGCAAGTGAGGGGGAGTGTTTTTAAAAATGCACTATTTTAAAGGATAAATTGTGATTTTAAAGGTCAAACTATGATTTTACCAAATGCTCAAGTACGTTTTGAACAATCTATTTTTCAAATCACAAGTTTTAAAATCGTTATTTTTAAATCGCAATTCCAAACAGAGTCGAACTCATTTTGTAGTTGATTGTTGGAGAATTCATGTAGTAACATAATTGATTTACCTTGAATGCTATCTCTGGATGAGTTAGTGTCATGGTGCATCGTTTGAGCGTACACCCTTCTATTTGGCCGATTCCCAAAAAAAGTCGAATCTTCACACTGCTAGGAATAGGTATGCAAATTAGAGATTGCACAATGAAAAATTCAAATTCTCATCCCAAGAAAAACATGTGATGAACAGTTGCTATTTAAAATTAAATCGCAAGAACGAAGTACACTTACTTGAATATCAACAGTCACACCTGGCTTTGGGAAAAAGCTTTTTGCTTCTTCTTTCTCCACAAACACGTTCTTCCTTATCTAAGAACACAACATATCTTAGGAATAACATGACCTCTATATCTTCTTATCAATGACTAACAATAACTAAGAAAGTGTGGGCTCTTACATGGCTCTTTAAATCTTAAACTTTTGTTTTTAGTGAGTTAACACAAGAACTATTAATTGTCAGAGTTTTTATGAACATTAATTATCAAGGAAATTTGATGAGTAATTTGAGAGCATAGGTTCATCTCTATATATAGGCTTAGCATGCTAGTAGAGGTGGAGATTTAAACCATGTGGGATAAAGGGAGAAAAAGAAACTCTTAGTTATACTAGAAGTAGTGGACAGCTACAATTGAGAAAACCCTAGCCTCCATTACATCATAAAGTGATGCATGGGCCAACGATTTATTTCCCTGGTCACATGCGCCTCCCCATTGGGATCTCGGCCCTGGGTTTTATCCCAGCCCAATCTCTTAAAGACCAATGCATAGGACCAGGGAATTTTCCCTGGTTTTATGCGTTCCTACTGTTTCTTGGACCTTTGGGTTTTATCTTAAGCCCACTTCTCACATATATACATTTATGCACTATACCTCTGTAGCCCATGTTTTAAATAAATAAAACAAGCAGCCCAATAAATAAGAAAAACCTAACTTTGCTTAAATTACATCAACTTGGTGAGGGACCTAAATGAAAACTAATTATTGGCTTAAATATGTTCATAATCATGTCTCCCTGACATTTGTGACGCAACAATATTTTTATCACAATTCATTTCATTAAATAATTGTGACTGCACTCCAATAAATATTTCTGATTAAACAATTAATCCATTTGGCTTACTTAACGTTAACTTATGATCGATTCATGAAATATTTTGTAGCAGAATTAAAGCTAAGAATACTTCTACTTAATTCTCTAACCCTTCATCTTTAAGTCACTGATTTTATGTTATTTTTATGTTATTCTCATACTTGTGAAAACATAGGTATATATTTAGGTATGCCAACCAAAATGCCCTAACCAGAGACTCTGAGAATAATAGCTATAAAATTTATCTCAAGGGAAACTTCTTGTCTCTTTATTTTCCGACAAAGGATTTGACTTCCTTCTTGGAAAAAGCTTTCACACAATGCTACATGCAATTACCCAACATATCGAAGTTATTTCAATGATAGGTTTCATTCTTTGACACATCAAAGTAACTTACATGCAATCTCTGAGTCTACAATTCCCTAAGAATTTAGAATCAAAGTCTTAAGTAGTATTTAAGGAATTATTGTCTTTCCTTATAGACATTATTTTTGTGGAAAGACAACTCCTTAGTCTGTTCAATGCCTCAGGGTCTCAGTACCTACACATTAATCTGAAGTCTTTGCTTCACTTGATCAAGGTAGATCACTATGATTTGATGTGTAACAGTCTTACTCAAATGGGAATGCCCAGTTCCATTTACCAACTGAAAATTTTATATATTTAGGACACAAGGATTATGGATTAAGACCTTGTGTGATAAGCACGTTACTCACACTCATAGCCATATTCAACGTTATCCTAGGACCTTTCACTAGGCCAGATGCACCAGCACAGCTAACAACACCACTGACGGATTAGTGCACCTGTGCTCGATCCCATCTATGTTGCGCTCAAGCACACTTGCGCCCAAGGCAGTCGCTGGTTCCTTTGCGCGCACTTACGCTCGATCAGTCCTGTTGTCAACTCGAGCGCAGCAGACAACACCAGTGACAAATCAGTGTGCCTGCACTTAAGCTCACCACTGCAGCAGGCAGCACCAATAGACTGGGAGTAGCTAGAAATTTTGCCAAAATTTATTGTTGGTCATTTTTGTGAGTTTTTAAGTTTTAGTTTTTACTTTTCGGTATTTTTGTTTAGTTTTATGCTTACATGTTAGTTTTAATTTTTGATTTTATAATATTTATTTTTATATTCAATTTGTGAAGCTTAGATTGTAAAGTTCTTTGAATTTGCTATTCAATTTGTGCCATTTGGTCCATTAGTTTTTACTGTTGTTTATGTAAACTCCTTTGAATTTGATTGTATTTGTAATTTCCTAATCATAGTAATGTAAAGTCATACTTTAAGGTCATACTTAGTTTGAACACTGGCAATAATTTTGAATAAACAATTCGGCTCGTTTGGATTTTTATTTTATTTAAATTTTTAATTTTTAAGTTTTTTTTGCAATATTTATGTTGGAAATGTCCATGTAATGTAAAGTCTCAACTTATTTTGAAAACTTAACAGTAATTTTGAACCAACAATTCGGTTCCTTTGGATTTTTAGTTTATTTAACTTAATAATTTTTTGGAAAAAGTTCATACCCCTCAACTAATAACATCTCCTCAAACTTTCAATTGAGACAATATTCTTCTCTAAACTATCAAAAATTGTCAATATCTCCCTAATGACGAAAGTACCTTTAATGAAATCAAACTTTAAGGTTAAAAAAAAAAAAAAAAAAAACCTAAAACTAATATTTTTAAAACTAAAAATCAAGGTATGAATTTTTTTTTTTTTTTTTTTTTTTTTTTTTATGAAATTGTTAAGAGTATTTTTGTCTTATTGAAAAATATTGTAGGTAATTTTTTTCTTTGTGTTGGCCTTGGCAAGACATTAACAATTTTTTAATAGTTTAAAGAAAATATTATCTCAATTGACAGTTTGAAATGAACATTGCCAATTAAATGATAGTTTTAGGAGGGTATGTATACCTTATCCTAAATTTTTTAATTTTTTAATTTTTTTTTTGCAAGCTCAACTCAAGCACCGTAGGAGATCCACTCAGTAAGAAACGTCCCAAGCTCAACTAGGGTTCGAGCCGAGTTTAAGCACCTATATGAGTCTCTCGAGACGAGTCCAAAAATGCAAATCTCATCTTGGCTAAGCTCGAATACCAACCCTATTTATAACAAGTCGTTACAACTTAATTAGAGAAAAAAATATATATATATTAGCATGGGGGAAATTTGACTACAAAATAAATTTAATTTGGATTGCTTGAAACTTAGATAAATATTAGCATGTAAACATTTCAGATTCATTTTATTCTCTCTTTCTCTATCTTTACAAATTAAGGGATCCAAAGTAACTGGAGTTCCCAATTAGTAAATCAAGCATGTCATCGGGAGTTAGGAAAGTTGTTCCACCAATAATCAATTCAATATCTGGTCTTCCACTTTCAGATAAAGCCTCCTGAGCTTCACGTACCTTGTGACACAAAAAGACAATGTTACGTTTCAAAAATAAATTAATCTTTTCAAAAGCAAAAGCAAAAGCAAACATAACTGCAATTCCATACAGAAAAGCTGTGAATGGGGAATGTTTTATGCCCTAAAAAATGGTTTGAAAAACAAAGGATGTTTTATGGTTAATCGAAAATGTTTTGCAGTTGACCAAGTTTTCCAAGTATAACTAAAACATCGGAAAATACTGAAAAACGTTTCCGTCGAGCCTTTTAGTTGAATTTTTATTGCTCATAGCAATAGAGCAGATTCTGTTAGGAAGGGCAGAAGAAAAATAATGTGAAAGAGCTCAAGAAATTCAGACCTCAAGACCATTTATTCCGCCAATAACAAATATCAGAATGACGTTTTGGTCGGCAAGACTTGGTTTTGCCTGCAGATTTCGAAAGGCAGCAGCATTAGCTTATTTGGACTATTGAAGCAAGATTCACATAAAAAAAAGAGTCATGGGGCCAAAGCGTACCTGCCCAAGGCCAAATCTTCCAAACCCACTTTTAAAAAGTCGCCCAACAGTAGAGGAATGGTACTCCAATCCAGGTACATCATACTTGCCCAACACCCTTGTTAGAAGCTTATAAAGTAATCCTTTACCCGTATAGGGATCTCCACTGAAATTACTTTCTGAAGCAAATGTCCCATCCCTAAATGGCAAGTTTCTCCTCTTCAAGCTAGATAACTTGTGAAGAAACCTGAAAAGGCTATCTACCCTATCATGCAACTCCAACTTCAATTGCATGTCACCATACACTTTCTCTTTATTATTATTAGTATCAGCATCTTCATCACCCCAGCTACCCCATTGATCATCATCGAAATCATCAATTTGTAAATGATCCGAAGACATTTCTTTGGTTTCCTCTGATCTCATCCTGTTTAGGTTGGCTTCAAGGTCTTCTGTTAGACCATGTAGAAACTTTAGTTTTGCTATTGATGGTTTTTCAAGAATAGCATCTACAATAGCCTCTTTCAGTAGATGCTCCTCTTGCCAAGAAAAAGGGCTATCCAATCCAGATGTGGGGAAATTTTCACCAGCCAAAATATATCCAATAACTGTAAGAAGCAAAGCACCTTGAAAAGAAAGTACCCCTTGTGAAGGCTTCATTTTTCCATTCTTCTCTCCATCTGATCCCATCAAAGCACTCTTATTGACAAGATCAACAATTTGAGCCGCAAGACTCTGGGTTGTGTCTCCAGCACACGAACTCAATATTTTCTCAGCACTGATAAATGCATCCCACCTGGCAGAATGTGATTCATCAAGGGCAACTAATGCAGCTACTGCTAACTGAATGATTCCTTTGTTTTTCATCAGAGATGGCTGGCTTTTAGCGAGCGCTTTAATCATAGGTTGCAAATCTGATTTTGTAGCAAAGCCAGGACGAGTTTTCACATTCACACTTACATTTTCCCGACGAAGAGATTCTTGGAGCCACTTCTTTACCAGAACAGCCCCATCCTTGGTTCTTCTATCCAGTAAAGCTTCCAAGTATGGTGTTCCACGAAAATTTTCAGTGGAGACAAAGGAGCCACTAAATAGTTCAATATCAGAGTGAGGTGACCTTTCATTGTTAACTTTGCTTCTGAAATTAGTTAAATCAACAATTTCAGAAGCAGATTTACTAGAATCCCATGCACATAGAAAAGCTTCAATGCTTTCTAAAAGTCGAAAATGATCTATTTCACAATCTTCTTCACTTAATATCTTTTGAAGTGGTATCTGAATATCAAGAGGAGCACGCTGCAGATTAGAGGGGCCATGTTTGAGTTGGGTTTGTGAGCCTTTCATTTGTGTAGAGGAAGTTGCTCTTTCCCTACGTGGCAAAGATGAAAACATACGATCAACAAGTGAATCCCCATGGCAGCAAGGGGTCAGGAGATCAAGTGTGCGGTCAATGATTAGTAGCCCCGCTGATCGTTTACGACGGCCTACATCATAAAGACTTGACATGTCCATCAATATCTTCCCAACAGTTTTTGACAGATCACCAAGGGAAAATATTTCCATTTTCAAGTCCATCTACAAAATAAAGAAAAAGGGACCATGGTCATGAAGGGAACAACCTAACAAGCTACCACAGGGAACATTAACCTGTCAAGTCCTAAAAGGACCAACAAAAACGATTTCAAGGGGTAGAAACATTTTACATGTTCTCATGGGAATCATTCTTCTTCCTTGATAAGGTTATGTCAAGGAAAGTGACAGTAAGGATATTTTGGTACCCATGATTCTATTCTCCATCTGTTGTTTAAGGGGAGAGGAGAAGCCATTTGATCCAAAGAACAATATCTGTATTTTAGTCATTTTGACCTTTATATATAAAAGATAATATTTAGTACCATGTGCTTTAGGTCTCGCTTGGTACATGGAATGGGTATTCCATTGGGAAAATAAATAGTTATTACTGAAAATGAAGGAGGACGAAATGAAATAATTATCATATTCTTTAGTTTGGTGACAACACATATGCCCTAATTAGAATTGAACCAAAATTACTAAAAAAACCCACATGATTTCTTATTTTTCTAAAAACAATAAAAAATTTGATACGTAGGAGCTGTGGCTTGCCACCCACAAAAGAACTTAGGAGTGGCCGCACCATGGTTCTTTTGTGGGAAGTCGGCCACCCAAAAAAAATTATGGTTTTTTTGGAAAAATGTTGGGAATAACTATTCCAAGGAATAGGTCCCTACCAACTAAAAGAATAGTCATTCCATTCTAGAGACCTATTTCGCGAACTAAAGGGCCCTTAGTGATTTCAACTTCCATTGAAACTTGTTGTCCAGTCATTTGGAGGTTGGGTTAATAGATGTAGCCAGACTTAAATGATAAGCACAGATGTTAAAAACAATAGGAAATAAATAAAACAAGTTAGAACTTGGCATAGCAATAAAAGAAAACATGTGAAGGTTAAAAGCAAGCATAGAACTTATTACCTTGGCAGCCAGATGGTAAAGAAAATGTGCTGTAAGAGTTGCCCCAGGAGGAAAATCATCACCATCAGAAGGTAATCCAGTACTTAAGGGAGGCAATCCAGGGCTAAGGGAATCCTCATGTTCAGCTGATAAGTATGCTTCAGCAATTGATCCCTCTGAAGGTAAAACAAAGACTCTTGGTGAAAAAGGACACAATATCATAGGGAAGTGATGCACAGAGACAACCAATTTTTTCTGTACATCTTCTGTGCAACCTATCAGATTATTATCATATAAATCTCTTCCACTAGAACTAGCTTCAAGGTGAGGAATGTCCTCTTCAATGGAAGTGAGTTGTGACCACCCTTCGTCTTCAAAGGTTAAATTTTCCTGTAAGTTGTTATCTTTTGGCTCTGTAGACTTTGAAGATTTCTTAACAAGTTCTTCATAATCTTGGACAAGCAAGGATTCATATTCACGAAATGCATCTGGTCCCAGAGGTGAATCAGGATATGAAGAGTGAGCCATCTGCATTTTGGTATAGCTATTTAGTAAGATTCAGTAGCAACATACAAGATGGATGACAAATAATAATTTATTTAATGACCTCTCAAATGCTGCAACATGGATATCATATTTTTAATTTAAACCATTAGTCATTTCCAAATAAATTTCTAGAGGCACTGATGACTACAACATCAATTCCGCACATGTTAATTCATATTAAATTTTATCAGTACAGAAATTCAAAAGAACTATGATACTAAAAGGAACCATTTATAACAAGGCCTCCATACATGCATATACTAATATTAGCTTTAACAATTTTAACAGAAATAAGGGCACATTGGAAACTGTTAAATGAATGAATTCATAATAACATATTTTTATATGATTTTTCACAAGCACAATGAAAATAAGAACTAACATACAGAAAAACATGCAGGCAAGTGAAGAAAATGATGAAAGAAAAAAATATGAAATTATTAAACCAAACACAAAAGCACTAATTCTGAAGAAGCACCTCTGAGATAGATGTAAAAATAGTACAACGGCGAATATCTTGATGCGTGCTTAGGCAACGTAAAATATATCGATGTGCATCACTTAGCAGACGAGATGTGATGACCACTATTTTCTTCACAGTATCAGACTCTGAGTTCCAATCGACCACCTAGAGATGGAAGCAAATAGAAATTATGACATGCTTGAGATAGGGCAATAAATTTGGTATTCTGCAAGATGATTTGCTAGCATAGCATGGCCCATATATTTCTTAATGTTACCAAAGTTAAGTGTTGACATGGACACATTTTGTTCATGAAGTAGGTTACGTGTGAAATTATTCAAAATTATTCATGACAAGTTGACAGAAGCAAGAATAGAATGTTCATGCAACACATGACACAATTAGCTTACCACATCAAGAGAACACATGTTCTCCAAACTGCAAATACTACATACTCCCAGGTCCAGCAACACAGGAAACGCCCCAATAAATTGGAAACTTTCTGTAGATCCAGCATCAAGGTAAAGAGTGCAACCTTCAATGTGCTCTGATATCTAAATACAAAGACAAATTATTAGAACTGATCAACTGAGCGATGTACTGAGATAATCACAAGTTGAGTTAATACATAATCAATAGATTTTCAACATAAAAAATTTGTGCAGAACAAGTTGCAGAACTGCAACTGTAATGGATAGTCAATAACTAGTAGAAAAATTGTGAGAAAAATGAAAAGTTTCAACTTGTTAGGTCTTAGAAATTGTCTTCATTCGATGATCAAAACCTTGGTTGTAAATCTATTTTATATCACCCAAGTGTCTTGGCATAAAAAAGGCGTGTCTTTGTGTATTCTGGTGTAAGACGTCACTTGGCAGTCAAATAGATGTGATGCTGTCCCTTGCTATGAAGACTTTGAAGAATAAACAGTGTTAGACGTCACTTACACATCAGATAGAAGTGCTGATGTCATGGGGGTTCAAGAGAACTTGTTTGGAAACGTCACTTAGACGTTAGATAGAAATGCTAACGCCATTGGATGTGTCAGAAAGTTAGCTATAAAACCCTAACTAGAGTGTTGACGTCAAAAGGGACGTCATGACACTGCGGGGATTTTCAGCTCGTCTAAACTCTCTTGTTAGCCAGATTTGACATAGTATACGTCCATATTAGAAAAACCTTGTGAAATACAAAGTTGTAGATCTGGGAATCAGCTTTCCAACGCCACTAAGTTTGTATTCATTGGAGATCGGGATCAAAATGTATGGTGATTTTACTTGGATTAGTTTTTCCATGATAACTGTTCAGCTTTTAATTTTTTTCATCCTATAAATAGAATTGGATGCCCCTTTGAGTCTATGGAGAGCCTAGAACGAGATTAGAGTTCCAGAACCTCTTGAGAGGTTTCCGTGCTTCTCCCTTGTGAGCCAAGAAGTGTTTGGTTTAGAGCCATTGATTCTTCCCCTTCATGGACTTTGTAAAGCCTAAAACTCATTTTGAGCCTTGGAACCTTTTAAGAGGATTTTTGCTTCACCATTGTTGAGTCAAGAAATGATTTGTAAAAAGCTTGTAGCTTTCTCTCTCTTGAAGTTAGTTCTTTCAAACACACCATACACAACCTTCAACCGCAAAGAAGTCTATTGGTGGGTGGGTAAGGAGAGGCACTCGTAGAAGATCGGCCAAAAGGGGGTTGGAGCAAAGACATGCAAGGAGCGGGTTGTCCAACATATGGAAAGTATTTTACAAGAGGTAGTAAGTTTACTTTGCCTATGGTTAGTTTGTCTACATTATAGTGATTCCTTGGGCTTAATTGCCCCATAGTGGTTTTACCTTTGATGTGTTCAAAGGGTTTCCACTTCATAACCAAAATCCATGTGTTAATTTAGTGGTTGTGATGTTTATGTCGTTTTATGCTTTAATAATTTAGGAGAAATTTTACTTAACCCTCTTAAACTTTCATTTGCAATTACCCCTCTAAAATTCAAAAACTCTCAATTTAGTATATCAAAATTTAAAAAGTTTGCAATTCACCCATCCTATTAGGGTTTGGGGTTAAATTAGATGGCAAACGGGGTGAAATAACCTTTATACCCTTGTAAATTTATAAAATTACAAAATTACCTTAATTAAATAATATTTTTTAGAAAGATAGGGGTATTTTGGAAATTTTCAAAGCCTCCATAGGATTTTCTATTAAATCCTAACGGAATGATGACATTGCAAACTTTTTAAAGTTGAATATACTGAATTGAGAGTTTTTGAATTTTAGGGGGCTGATTGCAAAAGCAAAAGTTCAGGAGAATTAAGTGAAGTTTCTCCAATAATTTATCTTGCGATAATTATTGTTTATTGTGATTGGCTGTGTTGGAGTTGGAACCCAATCCTTAGCTTTTCAATTAGTATCAAAACAGGTTCACTCTATTTGGACTAATGTCCTCAGTGCGTGGGTCTCCTTATGTGTGTTCTCATGTTAGGAGAAATGGTAGGGACAAGAAAGAGAAGAATACTTAGGGCATCAAGTGCCATGAGTGTTTTGATTTTGGACAAATTTAAGATATTTGCAAAAAAAAAATTGTGATCCAAAAGGAATGCCATGAAAGCCACTTTGAAGGATGAGTCATACTTTGATGACTTTCCTATGGAGAATCAGACTTGAGGAATGGTAGCGGGTCTTGTGTGTTTGACACATGTGACCATGGTCTGTCATCCCATAATGATTCAGTTGATGAGGAAGCGGCCTTGTTTGCCAAGAAGTTTTGAAAATCCCTCAAGTTCTATGAGGTTTCTTGCAAGAACTCTTCATTGAATATTGCTAAAGGTGATTCCCAAGGAGCCACCCAAGGCAAGAAAGAAAGGCTCAAAAAGGATAAGGATGTACATAGAATTCAATGCTATGAGTGTTCAGGTTTTAGGCATGTTAAGACTGATTGCCATAATTTTGTGTACACAAAGGGTAAATCCCTTAATGCGTCGTTGAGTGATGAGTTTGAGTCTGATGACTCTAAGGATTCTTAGGAGGAGAATGCGAGCCTCAAGGCCTTCTCCGACTCTTTGGAGAGTGCATGGTCCTAATGATTGTGACTCTTCCATTCATGTGGTGACTTGTGATGAGAGTTCACAAGGTGTATTGGATGAGGACATTAATCTCCAAGAGGCCTACAATCAACTCTTCAAGAAGTTGAATGAGGTTGAAATTGTTAAGAAATCTGTGTGTGAAATTGCATGATTTGAATGTTGTTAATGATTGCTTGAGAAATGAGAATTCGATGCTTGTGAATAAAGTTAAATCTCTAGAAGATAATCTTGTTTGTAAATCTAACGAGAAGCACTCATAGAAGATCGGCCAACAGGGAGCTGGAACAAAGACACGGGGAGCGGGTCATCCTACAAATGAGAAGTATTTTACTAGGGGTTATAAGTTTATTTTGCTTGTAATTAGTTCTTCTACATTATAGTGATTTATTGGGTCTGGCTGTCCCATAGTGGTTTTACCCTTCATGTGTTCAAAGGGTTTCCACTTCGTAATTAAAATCTATGTGTTGATTTTGTTGTTGTAATGTTTATGTGGTTTATGCTTATCTTGTGATAATTATTGTTTATTGTGATTGGTCGTGTTAGGATTGGAACTTGGTCCTTAGTTTTTCACAACTCTTGATAGAATAGCTTGCTATGCAGAGATACAGCCAAGATTCTACACGATAGACACTCAATAATCAACGAAGGCCTCAGCTTTTTACCAGAAATCTCAAAAACAGTCTTAATGCTCTAAGAACCAGCCCTAAATACTATTATACAGCCTTATAAACAACTCTGGAAATCAGACTCCCAATTTCTAGAAAATGTCATACATTACTGAACTCTTTTACCAAGAATAACAAATAGGATTTCCTAGGACTTTTACTCCAACTCTAGGTTAACAAACCTAACCTTAGCGGGTTGGCGGTGTTACACCATACCATCTTATCTTCCCCTATACTAGACGGAACATTAGCATAGTACACTGTACTACTAACAAACATCCCACCTTAAACGGCACATGGTATGACCATAAATAACTCTGGTTGTTTATATATTTTAAGTTTTATGTTGTATCAAATTTCACGAATTGGTGCTCAAACAAATTACAGAAACACAAGTGTTGCACATGATACTCATAGAAAAAATAAGTATATTCACAAACAAATTAACAGAAAATCAAGGAACTTTCAGAAGTATAGCTCACAGACAAAGGGAATTCAACATTTGCCACCAAAAAACTTAAAAAAAAAAAAAAAACAAAAACAAAAACAAAAAACGGAACTTACCTGGCGAATGGAATCAAGGCAAGATTTTGTCACATCAACCAATGCCATGCTTCAACCGGAGAATGTGGAGTCTGGTTCAGTGGCGTGTTCTGGATCAGTGAAGAAGTCGAAGGGCCTTATTCTGGATCAGTGAAGCAATCGAAGAAGACGAAGGGCCATTTCGTCATTCGCTGGCAGAAGAAGGTTCTTATGGCGTTTCAGCTTTGAGGTGGACCGGGTGAAGGGCTGGCGGGTGAAGTGTTGGGCTTGAAGGTTTGGGATGGGCTGGGTCTGAATTCCAAAGGCCTTGGCCGGAAGCAAAACGGTGATAAGGTTTCTAAGCCCAATAGAGTTATGTTCTCCAAGCTCAATTCTGGTTCAGTGGGTTCGGACTCGGCCTGTGGGCCTGGACCCACTTTATTTTTTTCAGTCCTTAAGCTTATTGGGTCATATTAACAGTTCAATCAACAAGAAAATTTTTTTAAAAAAGTTTACTTTAAACTCCTGAATTACTGCGCATTTTAAAAAACCCCCATAAAATTTAAAAACTCTAAATTTATACCCATAAACTTTCAATTTCAATCAATTTACATTCATCCATCAGATTTTAAACGTTAAAAGTAATAAAATGATATTTATACCCCTGCATTTTTTAGAAAATTCCAAATTCACCCTTAATTTAAAAAAATAAAAATAAATAAAAAATCGAAGGGTAATTTAGTTTTTTAGGCATTTTCGTTAGAAGTTAATAGATAAAACTAACGTAGGGGGGTAAATTGATTGAAATTAAAAGTTCAAATGTGTAAATTGAGAGTTTTTGAATTTTGGAGGATCTTCTCAAAACACGCAGTAATTCAAAGGTTTAAATTAAAGTTTCCCCAAAATTTAAACAATAAGTAAATAGGTGCCGAGTGACTTATAAGATCTTTGAAAGCTTCACATTCAAACTCATATTCTTTTGAGCTTTCACACTCAAATATGGTAGAAGTGGCTTCTAATTGCTTTCTAAACAATATCTAAGAGGAAACTCCATACACAAGAACATAAACTAAACAAGTTAGAAGCAAAACTCACCACAAATGCTCTCTAGGTGGCCGAATGGTGTTAACTAGAAATTGAGAGAATTTTGAGACTAATCAAGAGAGCTTAGACCATGTGCTAGAGCTTTGGAAACCCTTTAAAACATCATAGTATTTCCAGCAGCTACCCTAAAGCTGCTTTCCTTCCTTACACATAGGAAAAATCTCAAAAAAATCACAAAAACTCACCTACAGCAGCTTCCCTATATCTTCCCTATATATTAGGATTACTATAGTTGAACCCAATGTATTTGGCTCAACTGTAACAAACCACATGGTTTATTATAATCATAAAATGACATTCTCTCTTCTCACATACTTTTCTATGCAAAATAAAAGAATATAAAAACAAAAGTAAAACAAATAATATTTTAATGTTATAGGGAACTATAAAGGGAAGTGATGTAGAATATATTTAAATAGAGAAGCAAAAAATAGTTTAGATCTTTAAACTTAAGGAAAATGATCGGTAACTGTTGAGAATGCTCTAAGGTGCTAAAGACTGGTTGGGCATGCTGCAGAAATTCACGAAAGAAAAACAAAAGTTGTTGTGTGGTGCATGAAGTAATGAGAGAAAGACAAAGCAATAAAAGTTTTAGAGTTTTTTGGTTTTTGCATGCACGAAGGAAAGACAAGGAGAGCACTTCTATTTATAGATGGAAACGTGTAACTCAAATGACCATCCAAGCCTTGGAGTGTCCGGTCATACAAGAGGAAGAAGGGCGGGTTTTCAACAATTAACAGGTCTTGGTCTTCTTGGTCAACTAATGATGACTTAGGTTGAAAATTAGGCCAACTCTCCCAACAAGTTTCCTGCATGATTTAATGCAAAATGAAGACTTAATTCTCAAGTAACTTAGCACAGGTTGCCGTAGGGGTTTTTTGAGTTTAATAAATTTTCAAGCCAAAAAGCCTCCTTTCATTTTTACTTTTGGTGAGAAGTGATTTAGGGCGGCATGTTTGAGTGCGTGTTTAAGGACTTTAAAAGTGCGTTTAACACGTCGAAAGCTCATTTGAAAAAAAAAAAAAAAAAAAAAAACACCCATTTTGTAAAAAAAAAAATCAAAGCGCTTTTGAAGGTCAAAAGCTTAAAATGGCAAAAATACATTTTTGGCAAAAGCTTAAAATGAAGATTTTGCCAAAAAGTGATTTTTGACTTAAAAGTTTGATTTCTCAAATACAATCACAAACAGGCTCTTAGGCTATTTACTATAGTAATTACAGCCTATTATACAAAAAAAAAAAAGGTGGAGAGTGCTGCTAGTCGGCCCTATGAGTGCAATAATACCCCGAAAATAAATTAGGGTTAAGTATGCTCTAATTATGATGCTGGGGTTGGTTCTTATTGGTAAAGTATAAGACCTTGGACCTTTTAAGAATTTATTATTGCACTGAACGTTCAACAGAGGTACCAATGCCTGTAGTACAGAACAACAACTTATGCATGGTAACCAATGAGTATGAGATCAATTACAACGTGAAGGTTAAGGAATAATTCTTAAAGGACGAGAAAGCATTGGAAACACCATCTTAAGAGAGAAATCTAAGATTTTCAAATCCCAAAAATACACTCAAAAATATTGGACTGGACACCATGACATTTTTCTTGGAAAAAGCTTTCTGGAATGGGGTCGCACACGCAATTACGAGAGTCGTAGCAAGAGTTATGCCCATTTTACTAAACATGCGTAGTCGGCCAAACTATAGAAAAGTCAACTGCGAATGTTCGCTAGTAGAGAACGTTCGCTTGTTTTGGCTGAAAGTTCGCTATGAGTGTGTCACAAAGGTACAGACAAGTTTTTCAGGAGTAAGTCCAAAAGTACACAAAACATTCGTTGGGAGACCACCCGAACGTTCGCTGACCAATTTTTCGATTGTTGGATAATGACCAAACGCCTGACAAAAGCTGTGCACGGTACCCGAACGTCCACCCCTTAGACCGTTAAGTACTTTTCATAGTTAGTTTAGTTGGTAGTTTTGAGCTTTTAGTTATGTTGTTGGTTATAATCTTTGTTTAAGCATGGGTTAGTGTTTCATTTTTATTGGAAGTATTTCTTTATGCATGGAGATGCTATTTGGGTTAGGAACATGTTGGGAACCTTGTTGTAGCCAAAGAACTTGCTTAGGAGTGATTAGAAGGCTATTTGATTCGAAATTGGTTTTTGGGAGAACATTTGCACTTTTTGGCTGAACGTTGGGCTTCGAGCCCGAATGTTCACTAGGTTGGCAAAATGTTTATGCAGAAACTCAAATTTGACATTTTTAGGTTTATGACTCGTTTTAGCTCGAATTTAGAACTAATGATAAGTTTTTTCTTAGTATTCAAGGTTGTAAAGCCTTAAGAGGATTTTATGAAGAACCCTTATGACCCAAGTGAGTACAAACTCACATGAATACTTGTTGTTACTTTTTCTGTTGCAAGACTATTTTATATATACCAAACATGCATATTTACAATTCTTATAAAATACATTTTGGACTACTTTGAACTCTCTTTTATGAAAACGTATGCTGATTAACAAGATAATCAAATGATAAGACTTGTAAAAGCATACATGTAAAAGACGGATAAAATTAATTGTATCGTATGACATGGTACACTGATACATGCGGGATAATAGCCATGAGCTTACTATACAGCTTAACCCTATGGTCAAATGTGTGTGTGTGTGTATTTATATGGGCTTTGGATCCAATGGTTATTCGTGATTGGCGCAGCCATGTTTGATTGGTTGATCACTACAGGACGAACATCATTAGTAGCGTGGGCCACCCGAGGTCGAACATGGTCAAGCTGCTAGTGGTGGACCGTAACATACTGGTATTGTATTACAAATCTCTCCAGATAGCACCAACCCTACCAAGAATGGGTAATATTTCAGGTAGACCATACAGTTTGAACTATGACATGATTCTCATATTACAATATGTATTATATCTATATTGCATCCATGATATACTGGCATCTTATAATGTTACATGAGCTTTATAAACAACTGAGTTCATCATTTAATGACGGGTACATCTTGTGCATTTATACCCACTAAGTCGTCAAACTTACCCTTGTATTCTTTTCCTCTTTTTCCCCATATGTATTTTTGTGTTGTTATAGATGTTGGGAATAGGATTGAAAATTAGATATTTGTGTAGTAGAAGGAATCGAATTCCCAAGTCAAGATCATTTACGAAGAACATATGAAGAACTGTTGCTATTTAAAATATTGTAAGAATGAAGAACACTTACGTGGATATCAACAGTCATTCCTGGCTTTGGGCAAAATTCTTTTGGCTTCTCTAAGAACATGTTCTCTCTTGTTCAAGAACACGAAGAATAATTTCTTCTTTCTTCAAGAACATAAAGAACAAGTTCTTCTTTCTTCAAAAACATAATAGATTTCAAGGATATAGAGAACTCTAAATCTTCTCACCAATGACTGATAATAACCAAGAGAGTGTGGGCTCTCACTTGGCTCTTCAAATCTTAAACTTTTATTCTTCGTGAGTTAACACAAAGAACTATTAATTCTCAAAGAGTTTCTGAGAATTAACTATCAAGAGAACTTGATAGAATTAATTCAATGATTTGAGAGCCTAGGCTCTTCTCTATTTGTAGGCTTAGCAAAGAAGCAGAGATTTAGATTTAAGCAATGTGGGACAAGTGACGGTTCTAATTTAATTAGAACTAGGAAAGAGCGATCCTAGTCATACTAGGACTAGGGTGGACGGCTTAGGCTTTGGAAAAGGCCCTAGTCACTTCCTTCATCCCTGGTCCATGCGTCCACACCTGTGGACTTGGGCTTGGATTTTATTCCAAGTCCTTTTCTCTTGTACCCAATAAATAGGCCCAGTGAATAATCCATAGCCTTATGTTTTTCCACTGTTCATTGGGCCTCTAGGATTTATCCTAAGCCCAATTGCACCATATCTCTTTAGCCCATGTTTTAAATAAATAAAACTCTTAGCTCAATAAATAATAAAGCCTTTAAGGTTAAATAACATCAGCTTGCTGAGTGACCTAAAGGGAAAAATATTATTGGCTTAAATATGTTCGTAATCATATCTCTTTGACATTTATTACACAACAATATTTTAATCTCAATTAATTCCACTAAATGATTGTGACTGAACTTCAATAAATATTTTTGATTTAAACAATTAATCTCTTTGACTTTGATTTATGATTCCTCCATGAAATATTTCATAGCAGAATTCAGGTTAAAGATACTGCCACTTAATTCCCTACCTCTTTTCATTGAGTCACTGATTTTAGATCTATTCTCATACATGTGAAAACCATATGTATATATTTTGGTATGCCAACCAAAATGCTTCGGCTGGAGACTCTGAGAATAATATCCATAAAGTCCAAAATAAGGAAAAATTTCTTATGTCTTTGTTCTCTAACAAAGGATTTGGATTCCCTCTTGAAGTCGATGTTCCCACAATGTTAGATGTGATTACTCAATGTATTGAACACTATTAACTGATGATAGGTCTCACCCTTAGATACATCTAATCAATCAACACTTCATATATGAGTTCACGAATTTCTCAAGATTTAGAATCAAAGTCTAAATAGTCTTTAAGGACTTTATTGTATTTCCTTAATATACAGTATCTCTATGAAAAGACAACTCCTTGGTCTGTTCAATTCCTTAGGATTTCAACACACTACATATCAATCCCAAAGTCTCTGCTTCATTTGATCAAGGTAGATCACCAAAATTTAATGTGTAACAATCTTACTCAAAATGGAATGCCCTGTTCCATTTACCGACTGCGAATTTTATACACTTAAGGATACATGGATTATGAACTAAGACATTGTGTGATAACTATGTTACTCACACCCATAGCCATATTCAATGTAATCATAAGACCTTTCACATGCATAACAAATATGATGAACTTGGTAATAAGCATGTAAAAGACATTTTATATACTATATGCTCAAATCATTTTAATTAGTGAATATAACACATATTTATTCATTACAAACATTTGAATGTCAATACAGATATAAAATCATTGGGATTCAGGGTACAATCCCAACAATAGATAGTTTAGCAGAAGATGGATACCGCGAAGCATCCGGTTATGGTGGAGGATTTGATCCAGTAATGCTTGAGGACTTATTGCGAGATTAGGCAGGTGCTCATGGTAACTAGTACTTTGGGCTGATGTTCTAGACTTAAGAGTTTTGATGCCTGCTTGTATATTAATAAATAGCATGGATCTCTTGTAACGATGATATGTATAGTATGATTTCAGCTACTGTGATGATTATTGGTAGATACTCTGGTTGTAATGATTAATGTCCATAAAATCTTAATGTTTCCACTACTTAACCTTTATGGTTAAATAACATCAGCTTGTTGAGTAACCTAAAGGGAAAAATATTATTGGCTTAAATATGTTCGTAATTATATATCCTTGACATTTATTACATAACAATATTTTAATCTCAATGAATTCCACTAAATGATTGTGATTGAACACCAATAAATATTTTTGATTTAAACAATTAATCCCTTTTGACTTTGATTTATGATTCCTCCATGAAATATTTCATAGCAAAATTAAGGCTAAAGATACTGCCACTTAATTGTCTACCTCTTTATCATTGAGTCACTGATTTTAGATCTATTCTCATACATGTGAAAACCATATGTATATATTTTGGTAGGCCAACCAAAATGCTTCGGCTGAAGACTCTGAGAATAATATCCATAAAGTCCAAAATAAGGGAAAATTTCTTATCTCTTTGTTCTCTAACAAAGGATTTGGATTCCCTCTTGAAGTCGATGTTCCCACAATGTTAGATGTGATTACCCAACGTATTGAACACTATTAACCGATGATAGGTCTCACTCTTAGATACATCTAATCAATCAACACTTCATATATGAGTTCACGAATTTCTCAAGATTTAGAATCAAAGTCTAAATAGTCTTTAAGGACTTTATTGTATTTCCTTAATATACAGTATCTCTATGAAAAGACAACTCCTTGGTCCATTCAGTGCCTTAGGATCTCAACACACTACACATCAATCCCAAAGTCACCACTTCATTTGATCAAGGTAGATCACCAAAATTCAATGTGTAACAGTCTTACTCAAAATGGAATGCCTGGTTCCATTTACCGACTGCGAATTTTATACACTTAAGGATACATGGATTATGAACTAAGACATTGTGTGAGAACTATGTTATTTGCACCCATAGCCATATTCAATGTAATCATAAGACCTTTCACATGCATAACAAATATGATGAACTTGATAATAAGCATGTAAAAGACATTTTATATGCTATATGCTCAAATCATTTTAACTAGTGAATATAACACATATTTGTTCATTACAAACATTTGAATATTGTAACGACCTAGATTTTAAAAAACTCTCATATAAACAATATTAAATAGATTAAAAGAATAAATGAATAAATTAGATCAATGATATGTGGATTAATGATATTAAATAACTATTTAGTGTTAAAGGTATATTACATTGATTTTTGACATCTTTTGTATATCCCTTCAATTCTAAAATTTAGCTTCACTAATATGTTTATAGGCATAATTAAACACAATCTAGTAAATAAATTATTTATATTGGTGTTTAGTGAAGTTAGAAATTAATTTGAAGCTTTGCAGTTTTTAGCTTAAAAAGCAGTGTCTTAATTTTCATACTGTCTAAATGAGATTAAAACTGCTAAAGAAAGATATCAAGGCTAGCCACCTTTGTTGAAAGCTTAAAGCTTCTAGTAATAAGGGTTATAGTAAATATCATGATTATAATGATTTAATAAGGCAAGTGGCCAAGTGGGAATGCAAATAGATTAAAGCCTAAAGTTGAATCGGAAACTTTGTACATGCCAAAAATAGACTCAAACAAACTCGGATGAAGTCAAACCAAAAATATAAAATGTTTATCTCGGAGTCCTCTATCTACTCTCAAAATTTCATGTCAATCGGAGTACGTTTGGACATTGAAAAATGGATCAGGATGCACTGCCCTCATTTTGGACGAAAATTCTAATTGGTATAGAACATGAAATATGGACTAGGTTCATTCTTTTGGTTAAATACATCTCAACCCTTAGATCAAATGTGTAAAAATAAATCCTAACCATTCATTCTCTTATAAATAGAGCCTAAAGTTAAAGTCACTTTCACTTGAGTTTTTACAATCTTAGAACAAGTAAAAATTGTTTACTCCTCCTTTCATTTTACTTCTTAGTTCTAGTCAAATACCATATAGCTTAGATCTTTCTTGTAGTGTTCAAGTGTTCTTATTTTTCTAAACTAGCTACCTAAAGAAGATTTGGTGGAGTTTTACTTCTAAGGATTATTGGGTAAGTGTTTCTTGTATAAATATTATGATTTATTGCTTCTATCACTTGTGCTCATTTAATTGTTTAAAGACCCAATAAGTGTATAATGCAAAATAGCGTAATAGATACAAGTGAATTAATAATAATGAGTTAGTAGACAAAATCAATTAAGGGCTTATGATATTATCTATATATTATTTACTTTATAGCTTTTACATTCGGTCATTTCTTTTATTGTCATTTAAATTTTAATTCATATTCTTGGCGGTCATCCCCGGAATATGAATTCAGTATTTACATTCAATCATTTCTTTTATTTTCATTTAAATTTTAATTCATATTTTTGGCGGTCATATCCCCGAAATATGAATTCAGTATTTATATTCAGTTATTTCTTTTATTGTCATTTAAATTTTAATTCGTATTTTTGGCGGTCATCCCCAAAATATAAATTCAGTATTTACATTCAGTCATTTCTTTTATTGTCATTTAAATTTTGATTCATACTTTGGTAGGTACGGACCATTGGTCTCATCTCCGAAATATGAGTCATATATATATATAGTTTGTATTTAGTGATACTGGCCATTAGCCTCGTCACCAAAATTAAATTCAGGCATAAAGCTAGTATAAGTGACTATCTTAGATTAATATAATAAAATGAGTAAGTAAAGATAAAGTGACGGATAATAAATAAATATAAAAAGATGAGGGTCTTGAAACAATGATATTATTGGAGAATGAACTAAGTATTGTTTGTATGTATGCATTATATGCAGAAGTGGAGCAGAATACTACACTAAGGAGTGTAAGTATGGATATACTTACTGAGTACTAGCTTTGTTTTATTCTTATAGGAATTCTTATTTTGTCTTATTAATATAATTTTGCAATACAGGTGCTGCATAATGTGTCTAATAAAATGGGCTGATAAGATAGCCACCTTAAAAACAAGCTAGGTGGATTGCCGCAAGGAACTGTCGGTATCTCAGTGGATGGGGGTATATAACCGTCCAACAAGCCCATTATATAACTAAACTGGGGCGGTGTAGTTGCCAGCACCAAATAGGTAAACCTCTAAAGTGTGAGGGACATAACGGACGTAAGCGAGCTGAGAGCTCATGACAAGAGGTCTGAAGAAAGATTATTATAAGACACAAACTAATCTGTCATTACGCTGCATTCACAAGTCATTCATTATTATATATTTTAATCTTACTTGTTCAAACTAGTCTTTTTAGTCTTTATCTCTAGGAAAATAGATTACTCACTTGTTTGCCTATGTAAATATGATAACGTCATCTTTACATAGATCTTGATGAAGGGATAGAAAGTGAGGACGATGGTCCTTTTACTGGTTTTGATGGTTGATAGACCATCTGCTGCAGGATTTATGCTTACTCTATGGAGCAAGTCTCATTTATGTTAATCGCTTTTATTATGTATGGTGATGTGTGTAAACTTAATAAATATTACTATGATAATTTAGGTGCCGTCTATGGCATATATTTGGTACACCTAGTGTGTACATATGTTGTAATGAAAACCATATTTCTATTTTATTTAATAATATATCACTTCGAGGTATTTCAGTCAGCTCAATTGTGTTGTATAAGTTATTCCTAGGTCATAGAAAAAGAAAAAAAATATACATACTCTGCTGTAAGATTGTATTTTCTAAAGTTGTAGCGTCACGACTTCGATATTTGCTAGTTCAAATATCGGGGTGTTACAAATGTCAATACAGATATAAAATCATTGGGATTCAGGGCACAATCCCAACAATAGATAGTTTAGTAGAAGATGGATACCGCGAAGCATCCGGTTATGGTGGAGGATTTGATCCAGTAATGCTTGAGGACTTATTGCGAGATTAGGCAGGTGCTCATGGTAACTAGTACTTTGGGCTGATGTTCTAGACTTAAGAGTTTTGATGCCTGCTTGTATATTAATGTATAGCATGGATCCCTTGTAACGATGATATGTATAGTATGATTTCAGCTACTGTGATGATTATTGGTAGATGCTCTGGTTGTAATGATTAATGTCCATAAAATCTTAATGTTTCCACTACTTAGCATCCTCTTTTTGAGAAGTAGAAATCCCTGAGTCTTGTTGTAACGCCTCGAAAATTAATTAACTGGTAATTAACTGACGGTTCGTCTCACAGCCTTATTCCATAAGGAACAAGACTCTGAGATCTCTACTCGAAAAGAACGGATACTAAGCAGCAGAAACATCAAGATTCTATAAACATTAATCATTACAACTAGAATGTCTACCAAGGATCATCAAAGTAGCTGAAATCACACTATACATATCATCTTTACAAGGGATTCATGTTATACCTTAATATGCTAGCATGCATCAAAGCTCTTAAGTTTACAACATAACCCATAAGTACAAGTTACCATGAGCACCCGTCTAAGCTCGCAATAAGTCCTCAAGCATCTACCAGATCGAATCCTCCACAATAACCGAATGATTCGCAATATCCATCTTCTGCTAAACTATCTATTATAGCATAGTTGTATATATGGGAAAAAAAAAAGTATACACGGGTAAGTTCGACAACTTAGTGAGTATAAATGCACATAACGTACCTGTGATTAAATGGTGAACTCAGTTGTTTATAAAGCACATGCAACATTATGATGTGACAATTTATCATGGATGGAATATAAATATAATACATGCTGTAATATGATAATCAATGATAATTCAACAATATGGTCTACTCGAGATATTACCCCTTCTCAGCAAAGTTGGCGCTGTCCCAAGGGACATGTAATACAATGCAGGTGCCCCGAACATTATACACTACCGTCCATTACTAGTGGCCAGACCGAGTCCAACCTCGGGTGACGCACGCTACTAATGATGTACTTCCTGTAGTAACCAACCATTAGGCAATGGCTGCACCAGTCACGAATAACTATTGGATCCAAGGCTCATAATAAACACACACATTTGAACATAAAGTTAACTTGTATAGTAAGCCCATGACAGTTATCCCGCACGTACCAGTGTACCATGTCATATGATGCAATTAATCTTATCAGTCTTTTACATGCATGCTTTTACAAGTCTCATCATTATCTTGTTAATCAACATACATTTTCACAAAAGAGAGTTCATAGTAGTTCCAAAATATATTTTATGAGAGTTATAAAATATACATGTTTGATATATATAAAATAATCGTGCAATGCGGAAAAAGTAACAAAAAGTATCCATGTGAGTTTGTACTCACCCAGGTTGTAAGGCTCCTCCATAAAATCCCTTTAAGGCTTCATAACCTCGAATACTGGGGAAAGACCTATCATTAGGTTTAAACCCGAGCCAAGACGAACTTAGAACATAAAAGCAAGGGTGGTAGAATGTCGGGCCAAGATGGCATTTCTTAGAGCCGTCTCTGGGCGAGCGCTCGACCCTTAGGTCGAGTGTCCAGCTAGAGAGGTTTAGGTGGAACCTCATTGGTCCAACGATCTTCTAAGCCTTCTCAACTGGTCCTAAGGCCACAAAAAGGGTTCCTAACACTTCTTAACCTAAAATACCGTCTCCATGCATAAAGAAATATGCCCAATAAGAATGAAATTCTAACTCATGCTTAAACCAAGAATAAGGGCAACAACATAATTAGAAGCTCAAAACTACTAACTAAACTAACTATGAAAATCACTTAAACAACATAACAACTAAGTAAGGAACAAACTAGGCTTAGAAGATTACATTCTTGAAGCAAAACCTCCAACAAATCTCTCATTCTCCTCCAAGAACTCACAAAATCACTTAAGTAGGGGTTCTAAAGGGCAACAGAGGCGAAATAACGCTTAAAGGTTGAGTGGGGAGGGGTATTTATAGGGCTGGAAAGCCTGTGGGCATTGCAGGAGCTGTCCTGTAAAGGGGTGAGCGCTCGGGTACTGTTCACAGCTTTTGTCAAGCATCTGGTCCTTATCCAACGGTCCAAAAATTCGTCAACGAATGCTCAGGTGGTCCCCCATCGAGCGTTCGGTGTACTGTTGGAGTTACACTTGAAAAGCCTGTTTGTACCTTTTTGATGCTCTGAAAAGCATGTCTGTACTTTTGGTCAGCGAGCGCTCGGCCAAAACTAGCTAGTGCTCGGCCAAAACCAATGAGCGGTCGCAGCTGACTTTTCAGCAATTTGACCGATTGTGCAATGTTCAATAAAATGGGCATCACTCTTGCTACGGGTCTTAGAATTGTGCATGCGACCCCATTCCGGAAAGCTCTTTCCGAGAAGAATGTCATGGTATCCATCCAAATATTTTTGAGTGCCTTTTTGAAATTCGAAAATCTATGATTTCCCTCTTAAGACGTTGTTTCCAATACTTCCTTGTCCTTTAGGAATTATTCCTTAACCTTTACACCGTAATCGATCACATACTCATTGGTTACCATGTATAAGCTGATACTTTAGTACTACAAGCATCGGCATCTCTATTGAATGTCGGTGCAATAGTACATTCTTAAAGAGTCCAAGACCTTACATTTTACCAATGGGAACCAACCCTAGCATTATAATTAAGGTGTACTTAAGCCTAGTTTATGTTCGGGGTATTACACTTATTCCTCGGGGAATAAGGCTGGGAGACGAACTGCGAATTAATTACCAGTTAATTAATTTTCGGGCAATTATAGATGGTATTAGAACATTGGGCTCTTTGAACCATAGGAATTGATATGTTAAGTATTAGGTGACGATTTATCAGAGTATTTGGCTCCGCGGACTATAGGAACTAATCTATTAGGTGTTGGGAGATGATCTACCAAAGCATAGGATGGATTAAATATATATAAGGGACACAGAGTTTTGATACCTAATGATGTCAAGGATGTTGGACTTGAGGATATTGACTTCGAGGATTTTAGGAATTCCATATGGTATTGAAGTAAGGATTAAGACCACTTTGAAGATGCAACTATGGAGATTAGGAATGATCTGCACTAAGATAGTTACATACGGTCTTAAGCATAGGTCTATACTAGGACATTGGATAAGATTGTAGCAGTGTAGGCGTTTAGTAAGGATAGGTTTGTGACTAGGTTTGATGTCTTAAGTGAGACGTGACGTGATACTTTGAAGTAGGGGCTGATTGTTGTGATTGCAGAGATGTCACCACGACCAAGGCGCGACAATATTGGGAGCAAGAATGGTAAGGGACCATCCTAGACAGATGAAAAGACGAGGAAACGGTGACAAGTTTTCTGGTGGAGGCTTTGGTCGATGTTCGAGAATAAGGGACTCCAAGTGGAAACAAATGTTGCTCTTTTAAGGAGTTTCCCTATGTTTAATGGGAACCTGAACTCCGAAGAAGCAAATGATTGGCTTATGAATTTGGAGGAACTACTATGAGCAATGGATTGCACAGAGGAGCAAAGAGTCGAGTACACGGCCTACAAGTTCTCTAGAGAAGCATTACGATAGTAGTGCGCAAAGAGGAACTCGCTAGTGATGGAATTAGGAAGCGAGGAGGCTATTAAATGGACTCGATTCAAGGAAGAGTTTGATGTGGTCTTTTTAAAGCAAAAATATATCAATAATAAAAGACCACTCACAATGGTACAAATCCTTGTAGGATAGGGCTATATTGAGGGTGTCGAACCTCAAGGACTGGATATGTCCATGAATATGTCTGTCCATGCTTCCTCCGGTATTGCCAGTGGTTGTAATAGTCCAGGGCTTGCTACTATTTCTCCCTTTTGACACTGACATGTCTCACATTCGGCAACAAGTTGCTTGATGTTCACTTTCATACACTTCCAATAAAAAACACGAATAATGCGTTTGTAAGTATGAAGGAATCCGGAATGCCCAGCACCGGGTGAGTCATGACATTCCTATAAAACAATTGATTTGTGGGAAGAATGAGAAGCTAAAACTATTCGTCCCTAATACCGCAAGTGATTTGTTTGCCATGATAAATGGGGAACAGTGGAAGGATCTTGCTCTACCTTCTAAATGACTTTCTTTAATTTAGGGTCTTCTTGTTGTTCTTTTTTAATATGATCAAGAGTAACACATGCTGGAATAGAAATGGCAAAATCCTCTTAATGCTCCAGAATTCGTGACAAGGCATCTGGTACTAAGTTCTCTGCTCCATTTTTGTAAACAATGGTAAGAACCGTAGAGCATTGTTAAGAACCCTCTAATATAAAATAGAGGGTTCTTAAAATTTGGGTACAGAGTTGTTCATGATTCTAGATTATGCTTGAAGCAAGGAAGCTGGAACTGGAGAACAACACGTTCAGATCAGTTAGTTGATTCAAAGCCATCTTTGTCTTGTTCGTATTGGAGAGGAAGATAAGCCAATCTGGGTGGTATCTAAAAGTGGGAAATATTCTAGTTTTGATACCTAGAATGCTATTAGGGAGTAGAAAAATCCAATGGAATGGTTTCGTCTGGTTTGGTACCCTTTAGCAGTGCCAAAACATGCTGTTATTGTGTGGCTTGCTATGAGAAATGCTCTTTTTACGGGAGACGAGATGCTGCAATGGGGTTTTTAGGGAGAAGTGAAATGTGTTTTTGGTTGAAGGGTGATTGGAGATAGAGACAATTTATTCTTCACTTGTGGTGTTAGCAAAAGAGTGTGGCCCGGTGTTATGCAGAAATGTGGTGTGATGAACCCTCCCTTTTTTGGGTTTTTAATGGGATGATGTAGTCTCTTTGGGGATACAACAATGGATGATAAAAAAAAAAAAAAAAAAAAAAACATTGCAAGCTAATTTTTATAGGCTTGCCTTTGGTTTTACCATTTATCATTTGTGGAGAAACAGGAATGAAGTTAGGCAAAGTTGGGCATCCTAAAACTGATGAGCAAATTCTGCAGCAAATCCTTTGGGAAGTGAGGGCAAAGTTGTAGACAAAAGGCAAATTTCGGTATACAGCTAGAAATGACGAGCTTTGTGGCTTTTTGGATGTCGATAAGATGATTTTGGTTTAGTTGGTTTTGCTTGTTTGGTTGGTGGGGTTGTTTTATCTCCCTGTTGTTGGTTTCTGCAGAATGTTCCTTTTTCTGTTTTCTGCAGGTAGGCTTCTATTTTGGGTTTTCTGGTTTGTAAGGGGGTTTCTTGTAAGGGGTGTCTGCCTTTAGCTGTGGCTAAAGTTTGATGTAAGTGGTATTTTGTGGTTTATAAAAGTTATCCAAAATATATATATACTTCAGAAGTCATTGAATAATATTGAGCAGAATGTAAATGGTCCCCGAAAGCCTTAAATACACATGTACCTACTGGTCAATATATCATTTTCAGAATCTGATAAAAAATCTCTCGCGGAGTAGTCTTGGCTCGTCACTTCCAGCTAACATTGGCTAGCATATCCCAAGTGAGATTGGATATTAAAGGCAGTTTTCTGTTACTTCAGTCATATTCAAAATATGTTGTCTGAGGGAGTGGAAGACACGTGTATTTTAAACATACATTCAAGATAATTTGGTGAACCCAGAGGAAAAATATGAGTACCTACAGCAAACAGCAAAACTTCACTGAAACTGGCTGCATCTCAAATAATCTATATCATGACAACCAACAACTCAGCACAAGCATTCTGCATAAGCAAATGGCTGCAACTCACAAATCAGCACAAACAATGCACAAGCAATTGGCTGCAACTCACACACTGTCACTTGCATCATCAGAAGAGGCAAAACACCCCACCATCCAGTCACAGCAAACTCAACTACCTCCAAACATACTATTCCTCATTATCTCTGCTTCTAAAAAAAAACTACCACTAGACATGATCCTCATTCTTTTTTTTTTTCTTTTTTTTTATTTTTTTTATATATATATATATAGGTAATCAGAGAAATTTTATTAAAAGCGTAGACGACGATCCTCATTCTTAGCTCCCAATTTATCTTATGAATTATTCTCTTCAGCTTGAAGATGATTTCCATGTCTAATATTATTTCTCGCCCTCCATAAATTGTAGATAGAAGCACTCAAGCACAATCTAAACAGGACAGCACGCATCCCCTTACCATTCTAATCTTTGACTCCTCTATCAATAAATCATCCTATTCATTCAGAGTATCCTTAATCAAACACTTCCTGACAGTTTCTAATCAAACCCTTTTACAGAAAATAAACTTAAAAAATAAGTGGTTTCTATCTTCAATACAACTTCTACAAAAAACATAAGGAACATTACCTCCAAATCCCCAACTAAGCAATCTGGCCCTTGTGGTGAGACTGTCCCAAGCTGCCAACTGCAATATGAATGCTTGTCTAGGAATAGCCAGTGAAAACCAAATTAATCTCCACCACCTGACTTGCTGCTGCTTATGCCTAGTAACTTCCCATTTAGCAGCACAATTGTACACTCCATTTTTAGAAAATTTCCAAGTAGGCTGATCAACATCACCAATATTCACCATTGACAGCCTACTCTGAATCTTAAAAACATCATCAGAGCGTAACTTATTAAAAATATGAGTTTCATTTATAGTCATACCGTTTATTAACCATATGTACTTAGCATGCCCCTCTGCTTTGCCTCTATAAACTTTGTCTAGGTATGCAACGGTCTGTCAACTAAAATACAGCATGACCCAGAATTATGTAATTTCTTAAACATCACAACATTTGTTGAGAAATTATAAGCAAACCATGCATATTGCACAAAATATTCCCAAGTTAGTTATTGAACAGACTTAATTCTTGACTATTACATACAACTATTGGATGTGGAAACGCATAAGAACGATGTTATCTGGTTGAGGAAAGAAGTGCATTCTATTAGTCTTGAATCTCTATAAACAAAGGAGTAGTAAGCATCCGTGGAAGGCACAGAAAGAAGCCTCGAATAGTAAGCGAGCAAACCATGCATATTGCAGACAATTCTCCAAAGTAACTCCTAAACAGACTAGACTCATGCCTTCTAAATACAATTATTTCCTACAGAAATTAGAAAATTGAGCAGAAAATGACATTTGTTCATTGATCCGATCAAAAGCATATTCGATTACCCTAGTTCTAGCTAGAGAACAGAGGAGGGAGCACCCGTTTAAGTAACAGAAAGAAGTCCAAAGAACATTAACATAATGAAAAGATGAACATCACAATTCACCAACCATCCATTCAATTCATGTCCCTTGTCCATAATACTCGGGGACAGGCAGGTCCTCGTCATCAGGAGGAGCCATAACCCATTCCCCATTTTCATCACGCACCAGCCCTCTGTTCTTTTCCACCCACCATGACCCCGGAATCAAGCACTCATCCTTGAGAAACTCACAGGACTTGTTAACCAAAGCCAAGCTCCTCTTGACCTTCAGCTCAAAATCCCCTTTCTCACCATTCCATCCAGCCACCACATGCAGCATGGCCTGCAAATTATGCCAGTCACTCGGATTCTTGGAGTCCTTCAAGCTCGGCGACTTCCTTGTATCTATCACCAGCTCAATCCCCGTGTACTCGTACCCCAACAGCTGCCCTGGATAGTGGGTTATTAAGTCGATTGTGTTCTTTACATGCAAAACCTTCAGATTTGTATACTTGTTGAACCTCTCATTGAAAGCTTTATTCCCAATTTGTGGGCACCCAAATACAATAGCTGCAACCGGAATATCGGAAACCCCATTCTCCACCAAATCGAAAGCGCTCAAGACCGATAAGCTTGCGCCAAGGCTGTGCCCTGTTAATGTGACGCTTAGCTTCTCATCTTTGTATTGCTGTATCAAGCCTTTGATCTTGCTTAAAACCTGTGTTCTTGCACTGACCTTTGTGAAGGGTGAGTTGGTGTCGTCTGAGGTGTAAATAGTAAGCCAGCCGTTCATGACTTTTGGAACCTTTTCATTATCACCATGGCTATCACTACTGCTACTACCATCATCGCCATCGCCAAATTCAGCACGCGCATTTGGACGAATCAATTGCATGGCAGATTTGAGATCAGCGTCTAACACATCAACCCACTCGTAGCTCCTTGTCGTCCCGCGCCACACGACATGTATTTCGCGTCGGCCCAGGGCGCGGCTGACGTCGTTAGTGGTGACGGCGATGTAGCCAATCCAGTTGGACTCACGGTCCCAGGACTCGCGCGACTGCGAGTGGAGAAGAAGGGCTTCAGGGTGGCCGACTTTGGCGGTGGCGTAGAGGAAGGACACGACTTGGTAGTCGGAGGCGGCGTCAAACATGACTTTGTGGAAGAATGAGGCCTTTCCATAGCGGCTGGAGCCGCAGTACTTGGAGTTCTGGTCGTTGTTGAATGCGTCGTAGGTGGCCTGGCAGAGGTCGCCGCAGCGGAGGATGAGCTGGCGGAGGGAGAGGTCGAGGGGGTCTAGAAGGCCTTCCCAGTTATTGCTGCCGAGGAGTTGAGACCATTCTGTTGATTCGGCTGCTTCGGTTGCTGGGTTCATCGTCACGGCGGGGGCGTGTTTGGGGCTCAGAGTGTGTGTCGTTGGATTATTTCCCATTTAGATAAAGGAAATATTTTCTGAGGTTTGACGGAGAAAGGAACGGAATTTGTGTCGTTTAAATGGATACAGATGTCTATTGGGGGGATAAAAAAATGGGTGGCGATAAGGGTGGCGCTGTCTGTTGATCGCTGACCGGACCCACCATGAAGAAGTCATTTGTTATTGTTTTTTGGCATGTATTTTTTTATTTGGCCATTGTCGTCCGTTTTTGTTTGTGTCGGTGGATTGGTTGGTATGGAAGGGCAATTTTAAAAGAGAAAGTAGACAGTGTGAAAGCAGTGGTTCAACGTGATCGCAGGAGTTGATGTTGGGGCAATTAAGTTATAAATTATTGAAATGTCTTGGAAAAAAGCTTTAGGGATCTAGAAAAGAAATCTAAGTGAGTAGATTTTAAAGTGCTTTAAAAATTAATTTAAAAAAGCAGGGGGAATTTGTCAGCATCGGTATTAAGCTCTTCAAATAAAAATTAAATTTAACAAAAAAAATTTACTTTTTTTAAATTTAAAGAGTAATTTTTAAAATGAACTAAAAAATTTACTTTTTCAAATAAATATTATTATTATTATTATTATTTTTTATTTTTGTTTCTTAGTAGATAGAGAGAAAGAAAATGAATATACAAGAGCAACTCTATTGAGCTCTTTAAATTTGATTTTTCTTTAAAAATTTGAAAAAACTCACAAAAAGAGTCATTTAACAAATTGAACTTTATTTCAAATTTTAACTTTGATCAACAAAGCTCTTCAAATACCAAGTGCCAAAAAGTGAAAGTTATTTAGTTTTTTAATCTTATATATTCGTTTTCCTTCTCTCTCTCATCTACCAAGAATAATAATAAAAAAAAAGAATTAAAAAAATAAGAAAATAATAATACTTAATTAAAATAGAGGAAGATACAGAGAGTTTGATATTTGGTTCATTTTATAAGCGATTCTTCAAATTTAAAAAAGTTAGTTTTTCTTTTCAAATTTAACTTTTATTTGAAGAGCTCAGTATGCGGATGCTCTAAAATTAAATAACTTTCACTTTTTGGCACTTCGTATTTGGAGAGCCTTGATAATCAAAGTTAAATTTGAAATAGAGTATAGAGCTTGTTAACTTATTCTTTTTGTGAATTTTTTCAAATTAAAAAAAAAAATCAAATTTAAAGAACTCAGTAAAAATGTTTTTTTTTTTTTTTAAGTGCAGGTTGCATTCGGGTCAAATCGTAACCCTGGACAGGTAAGATGCAGGGGCGGAGATCCATCAAGTATTATTTGGACTAGAAAAGCTGATTACAATAATGTCTGACTCTTTATTCTTTTAAAAATTGCAAAATGAAACTGTGAAACCACCGCGTGTTGACGCCGCCTGGTTATGATGGGTTGGTGGACGGTGGTTCATGATTCATCCATGTTTCTGCATGTTGCCATGTCATTATTTCATGCGTGCATTCCAATTGGTACTAAGGGTTTTTCCATTTATTTTTTTTTTCTAACAAAAAAAAAAATCCAAGGAGGAGGGAATTGATTCCTGGAATCTGAGGATTAGAGGAGGAGGCTGATTTAGAAGTTCTATGAGTCTTTTTATGGAAATTTTTGTTTTTGCTTACTTTCAAGAGGTGAAAAGATCCTTGGTTGAGACGAAATAAAATGTCCAGAAGTCCTGAACCAGTCAGGCCCTCCAAACTTGAAGGATTTGAGGATAAAAAATGGGAAATAAGTATTTTTTTAATTTGGTTTTGCAATTATGAAAAATATTCGATTTGAATTTGAATTGTTTTGGGTTGGTTATATGCAATTATTTTCTAAAGTAAATGCAATTTAATTGGCTTTTATTGTCCTAATCCATTTATCAAATAGTCACAGACAAACTCTGCCACATTGGTGGATGCAATCATGCAATTTTGGCAACTTCCACGCTCCCTCCTACCTTGCCGTGTTACGATTTGACTTCAATCCAACTTCCACTAACAAATCTATTTTCTTCAATAATATATATGCCCCACCCCTCCGGTCCGTTTACATTTTCTTCAATAATGCCCCCCTGTTTACATTTGCCTTTTTAAAGTGCGTGTAAGGGAGTACTTTTTTGAAACACAATTTTAAAATACAAACTGCAATTTTTATTTTTTTAAACTATTCAATCATTTCATATATCATTGATGAATACTTTGATCAATACATTTGGCTATTACAATGTCAAAAGCACATTGAGGAGGTTTTTATTATATGAATCACTCTTTCCATAATTGTGAGTACACTATTTGCAAGCTTATGAGTTGCTTCGTTCACCTCCTGTCGTGAACATGAGAGACTCTACTTTGTATAAGAGATTGCAACACAATTCGAGCATCGTCAATTATTTAGCCATATCGACACCAATTTTGCCCCTCTTTCCGTAAAGCCTGCACTACTTGTAATGTATCTCCTTCCGGCTCCACCTTATTTCACACTATCTCTTTAGCAAAAATAATTGCCCATAAAGCAGCAACAAATTTAGCTACAACGGGATCAATAATATTACCTTTTGGAGATTGCAAGGTACCCAACACCTCCCCCATAAAATCACGTACAATGACTCATATGCCCATATTCCTATTATGTATGTCTACCGCAGCATCCCAATTGACCTTAACAATTCTCTCAAAATGAATCGTCCAACAATGGCAAACCATTGTTTCTTCATCTTCCGTCTTATGCTGGATGGCCTGTGTACCTTTATATTCTTGAATGGACTCGAGAGCCTTCTGAACAAGTTGGTTAGGATGGTCGAAAAGTCCCCCATAGACCACATAATTTCTTCTTAGCCACAAGTTCCGAGCGACCACCGCCATTGCCTCCGATTCATCCTTATCCAATTTTTTGCACATGTTATCTACGAAGAGTATAAACTCATCATTCATCTCACCACATTTTTGAAACTTCCAACAACATACACTCCACACATCTCTAGTTGCAGGGCAGTTCCATAAAACATGCTCTGTTGTTTCCTCTGCCTTCCCACATATAGGGCATAGAGAGAGTCGAGCACAATTTTCTTCTTAAACAAATCGCTTTTGTCGACAATGCATTGAGACATGTCCTCCACATGAACACTTTTACAACATTTAGGACCCTCATCTGCCAAATGCTCTTCCATGTATCCGTGAAACGAGACGTATAAGAACTTTCCCCTTTATCATTCTTCGTACATGAGTTTGCTAGATGATATGCACTTCTAACATTGAACTCTTCCGATGCTGAGCACCTCCACATCTGTTGATTTCTACCATTGAACATGCTAAGGGGAATTTGACTAATTTTTGCCTTAATATCCTCCTCAAAGGCCGCCACAAGCAAGGTAGAATTTCACCACCGAGTGTCCCTGTCAATAAGATCAACCACTACTGCATCTTCTGAAAGTCCCCTTCTAAGAATATAAGGGCGTACACACGACCTGATTCTGTGGGATCCATTTGTTGTAAAAAAAAATTTTATTTTCTCACCATTCTCGACTCTCCAAGTAAGCCCCTCCTTAAATAAATCTCTGGCAAACCATATGCTCCTCCATAAATACGAGGGTCAGTTTCACAACAGCTAACGGCTTCGAGTTCTGAAGTACACGCCAACCCTACTTTGCTAGCAGTGCCTTATTGAAGTTCTCTAGGTCCCGAAATCCCAATCTCCCATTCAATTTTGATTTCCCCATTTTGGTCCAGTTCACTTGGTATTGAATTTTTGCATCATTATCCATATGTCCCCACCATAACTTCTTTATCATGGAATTTATTTCAATGCAAAGAGCCTTTGGGAGCTTCAATAAACTCATTATGTACGTAGGAATAGCTTAGACAATTGCTTTTAGCAAAATCTCATTCATAGCTTGAGATAAGAATTTTACCTTCTAATTGCTTATAAGATTCAAAATTCTATCTTCGACTGACTGAAAAGTTCACCTTCGAGACCTTCGAACCATTGCTGACCCAAATATTTATCAAAGCATTGGGTAGGTTGTACCCTAGAGATTGCAGAGATTCTAAGTTGATTGGCTGCACATGTATTTTTGTTGAAGAAGATATATGTTTTTTCTTTATTAAAAATCAAACTGCAATTTTGTTAAAGGCTTTTATGTGTTATCAAATTGCACTTTTTTTTTTTCTTTTTTTTTTTTATAATTTTTTTAAAAAAGGAATTGCTATGATTCCTCATGACATGAATATTATTTTTAAAAAAAAAAAAAAAACTTAACAGTTCTCTTTTTAAAATTACATATTCAAACAAGGATTCCGCTTACATTCTGTTTTAATAACAGCATGTATGTTGTAGTTTAAGCAACGATCAAGATTAAATCTCTCAAAATCATTTTTCATTTTCTCTTTCCTATTAAAAGCTTCTCAAAGTAAATTAATTTTGAAATTTAATCTTGACCGTTATTTACATTACAACATGCATACTGTTATTAAAATAATAGCATATAAGCATATCCCTCAAACCCTTAAAATACCCCGTTACTATGCATTTCCCATACCTACCAAATAGAACGACAATAATAACAGACAATGACCAATACACCTCCCCTCGCTTCTTTAAAGAAATGAAAAATAAATAATAATAATAATAATAATAATTTTGACTTCATCGTTTCAATTCTTTTATATAATCCAACAAAATACACCTCCCCATCTGCCCATCTGCATTATACAAATCTTCCCCTCCCTTCCACTACGAGTCTACAACCATGAACGGAGCTGAAGCAATTACATGGCCTCAACTCCTGGGCAGCAATAACTGGGAAGGCCTTCTAGACCCCCTCGACCTCTCCCTCCGCAAGCTCATCCTCCGCTGCGGCGACCTCTGCCAGGCCACCTACGACGCCTTCAACAACGACCAAAACTCCAAGTACTGCGGCTCCAGCCGCTACGGCAAGGCCTCCTTCTTCCACAACCTCATGTTCGACGCCCCCTCCGACTACCAAGTCGTCTCCTTCCTCTACGCCACCGCCAAAGTCAGCAACGCCGACGCCTTTCTTCTCCATTCCCACTCTCGCGAGTCCTGGGACCGCGAGTCCAACTGGATTGGCTACATCGCCGTCACTTCCGACGATGTCAGCCGCGCCCTCGGCCGCCGTGAAATATACGTCGCATGGCGCGGCACAACAAGGAGCTACGAGTGGATTGATGTGTTGGGTGCTGAGCGGGCATCTGCCATGTCATTGATTCGTCCAAACGATCCTGAAAAAGCACCGAAAAAACTTCTCTGTTTCTCTTCTGTTAAACCGTTAAGGAGAGAAAAGATTCCAAAAGTCATGAGGGGTTGGATTACCATTTACACCTCAGACGACCCCACGTCACCCTTCACAAAAACAAGCGCAAGAGCACAGCTTCTAAGCAAGATCAAGGAGTTGACCCACCAATACAAAGACGAGAATTTAAGCGTCACATTAACAGGGCACAGCCTTGGAGCAAGCTTATCGGTCTTGAGCGCTTTCGATCTTGTCGAGAATGGGGTTTCCGATATTCCGGTTTCGGCTATTGTTTTCGGGTGCCCGCGAGTTGGGAATAAAGCTTTCAATGAGAGGTTCAACAAGTACACAAATCTGAAGGTTCTGCATGTGAAGAACACCATCGACGTGATCCCGCACTATCCGGGGCGGTGGTTGGGGTACGTGGACACGGGGATCGAGCTGGTGATAGATACAAGGAAGTCGCCGAGCTTGAAGGACTCCAAGAATCCGAGTGACTGGCATAATTTGCAGGCCATGTTGCATGTGGTGGCTGGCTGGAACGGGAAGAAGGGTGATTTTGAGCTGAAGGTGAAGAGGAGCTTGGCTTTGGTCAACAAATCCTCTGAGTTTCTCAAGGATGAGTGCTTGATTCCAAGGTCATGGTGGGTGGATAAGAACAAAGGGATGGTGCGTGATGACAATGGTGATTGGGTTTTGGCTCCACCCGATGACGAACACCTACCTGTCCCTGAGTATTATTGACAAGGCCCACCAATTGAATGGTTTGTTTTCTTGATTGGTTTGTATTATTATTATTATTATTTTAATTTATCCTAGTTTTAACATTCATTTTAAATAAATTTAAATATATATTTTTTTAAATGGTTGGCATGAGAACCCACATTAAACATGTCAACATTAGTTCATAAAATCTGAGTGTAAAGTGTAGTGTTATGGTCCGATTGGATTTGCAATAAAAACACAATTATAGTGTTTATAAAATTACAGTATGGTTTTCAAAATCGCATTTTAATATTTAAAATTATGCGTTTATTTTTTTAAAATAATCTTTTTACCTACGATTTGAAGACACAAATTCTCAAGTCGTGATTGGGAGTACGCCTGGCGTGCTTCAACAGTGAAGCACGCCAGGCACAAAATTTTTTTTTTTTTTTTTCAAAAAAATTAAAATAATAAAATAATAAAAAAAAAAAAATTTTGTGCCTGGCGTGCATCACTGTTGATCTGGCATGAGAACGTCAATCCAATCATATCTTTTCTAGAGATTCTCTATAAGATCACGATGCTAAAACATTCCCTTCCGAATATTTGGTGTATAAGTTATTTAGGAAATAAATATATATACATTAAAAATACAGAAAATAATTGAATATAGAGGTATATGGGTCGTCTAGAATGATGCACAACTAGAATGTGCTTCTTTCCTCATTCTTTTGCGCTCCCACGTCAATAGTTGTATGTATGTAAAAGTCAATAATTCAGTCTGTTTAAGAACTAACTTGGGAGAATTATGATATGCTTATTTAATCATTTTTCAACCAATACTGTAATTTTTATTTAAGAAATTAAACAATTCTACCATATGCTAGCTTATTTAAATTGACCGACCGATCCCAAGCCCGGGCCAAGTTTAATTAAGATGTTTGTTTTGCTTTCGTAAGGAAAATAACTTCTATAAGCAGCTCTTTTGTGCCCACCAAAAGCAGTTGCCACCTAGGATTATTGCACAAACCCAAATAAAAACAAAAACACCATATTATATAGCTTTATTCCTTTTATTTATTTATTTTTTTTAAGAATATGGGAAAGGGCTAAGGGTGGCTCGCTGCCACCCCCAACCCATCTAGGGTGGCTGGCTGGCTGGATGTGGCCATGGCTCGCCGACCACCCCTAGGCCATGGGTGTCTCACCGACCACCCCATATGGGCTAGGGGTGGCCGCGCGGGCCACCCCTAGGACATGGGGTGGCCGGCGGGAGATGGGGTGGCCACCCAACCACCCCATCATTTTTTTTTTAAAAAAAAAAAATTAAATTAATTTTATAGGGTTGAAGTGAAATAATATGGTGTGATAGTGTTTTTGACTTTTTTTTTTCCTTAAACTTAGATCTATTCTAAAATGCTGAGGTGTCACTTGATGAGTGGTGGGCACAAAGGGGTGGGTTTACACCACCTCCTTATAAAAGTCACTCTCTTTAGTAAGTTAGAATATAATAAGGAAAACAAGTATGGAAGCACCGAGCATATTAAGGGCATGTTTGGGTGTGTATTTCAAATGTTTAAAAGTACGTATAATATTCAAAAAGTTCATTTGAAGAAAAAAGTATATGTTTTGTAAAAAAATTGAAAGCGCTTTTAAGGGTCTAAAATGACCAAAACGCACTCTTAGCAAAAGCTTAAAAATAAAGCTTTTGCCAAAAAACGCTTTTTGTCTTAAAATCTTTATTTCTTAAACACAATCTTAAACGTGCTCTAAGTTTATGTGGGTAATGAATGGACCAAGTGTTCTTTTAGTATATATATATATATATATATATTTGTGTGTTTTCCTAGTCATATGTAGATATTATTTTTAAAAAATTTAGTAAGAGAAATAAGGATTATAGTCTTTTTTGCCTTTTCATAAAATAATATCTATCAAAGACCAAAGAACGCTGAGAAAACACATGGTATTTTCTTTAATAAATGGTATGAATCTGAGTTTCATGAATCTAAGTGAAACTCATATTTTGCAAGATTAAATGACTAAATTTATATTTTTTCTATTAATTTAAATTTTAAAAATAATTAATTATTTAACATTGGAATTAGAGCTACTAGAGCTTTAATATTCACACCACTTTGCCTTCAGAACCGGATCCTCTCCAGTCCATTTTGGACTGGAGAGTACCCAATTAATGGCCGGATCAAAGATCATTGTGCCATAAATGGAACATCTGTCGGATTAATATAAATAATAATAAAGTAAATATATCATAAGTCCCTGAATCAATGTGCCAAAATTAAATAGCCCCTAAGTTTTTTTTTTCAAAAATTTACTCTCTGAGTCAATCAAAATGCCAATAAAATCCCTACCGTCAAAATTTTTTAACCCAATTAATTTCAATCAAAATGCACCGTTTGCCACGTCAGCATATTAATTTTTTATTAATTTAATTTAAAAATTAAATCTAAAATTAATTAAAAAAAAAAAAAAAAAAATTCCCGAGAGAGGGAGCGTCGACGGTGGGTATGTGTGAAAATGCCAACCCTGGGATTTTTTCCGACAAGAATTGTGAAACGCTTAATTCAGAGGCTGTTGGTGAACTAAAAACAGAGGAATTTGTTGAAAGCTTTGGTATTGGAAAGGCCTTAGAGAAAGAAAAACAGGACACATTCGCTGAAGATGGGATTTCCGAGAAGGGAGAGATAGTTGGCTCAGAAGCAAATTTTCTGGGTAAGGATGGTTCTGTGGATGAGGCTGAATTAGTTTCAGAAGATTGCTCACTACGGTGTGTGAATTCAAGTTTGATTCAATTACCCACGAGCTCCAAGCTTTATTAAGAGCATCTTTAAACATTTTGAAGTTCTGGGGTTTTTTGGAGGTGAGCCAAAGAGGGCAAGATTTGAAGTTGGATCTGAATCTTGGGAAAGGGTTTATCCCAAGAGAGGCTAATGTATCTTTGGACTTTTTTCTTATGTTGGCTATGGCTGGAGATTTGTGCAGTTGGTTTCATTTTCATTTGTGTTTGATTTCTGCTGTCGAAGATTTTTGTTTTTTCAAGTTTCTTATCTGATTCTTTTGTAGATCTTACAGGAACATATGAGCAAACCTGTTTGGTTTCTCACACACTTCAAGGTTGTTTGCGATATGAATTTTTGAGATTGCCCGTGAGACTACAAGCTTTGCATGAAATTTCTTGCACTCTTTGATCGATTCAGGCTTTGGGTTCTTCTCAAATAGAAGTGAAATGGGTGGGGTGGGCAGCGGTGGCAGCCCCACCGCTGGCCACCCCTTCAAATTTTTATTTTTATTTTTTTAAAAAAAAATTTAGATTTAAATTTTAAAA
>NC_081545.1:15839959-15841644 GCF_901000735.1 Corylus avellana | reverse complement strand
ATAAAAATCTAGAAACGATGTCTTATGTAGTAGGGTATTATCGTATTACCATAGAAACATCGTCGTTTTAGTTTTTTTTTTTTTAATTTATTTTTTAATTTTTTCTTTTAAAAAAGCGATTACCGGTTATTAAGGTTATTAACCGATAACCATCGCTTAACCACCTTGGTAGTTAGTGAAGATGATTAATGAATTTTACTAACCGCTTTTTCACCCCTAACCAATCACCCAGATATGATTATAGATTGTAGCAGAAGTACTTACCCCTAAAATAAAGCTAAAAGAATAGGGGTTGGTGAAACAAACGTCCCAAATCAATCATTACAATACAAAAGATTAAGTCTGAAAAAGAAAATGAAAAATGGATATGATTAAATAAATTGGATCCCATAATTCCTTGTGATGTTGTCCAATGATTGGATTGCAAAAAAGAAAGTGCACCATCGATGACGGCAATGAGGCGGTCGAAGATCACATTTCACACGTCCTTGAACAAGGGAGCATGCTCTGCAACTACTCTGGATAAACTGTTGTGCAAATTTTAATACTCGCAAGTGCACGAATCGTTTGCAATATAGTGTTTTGCAGGTGCGAGGTCAAACCCACAATGAATTGTGTTTTTAAAAGATCAATTTATATCTAAACTAATTAAATCCTAACCTATAATGTATCCGTAGAACAAATCACAAGAGATATCCAATTTTTAGGCAAATAAAATCAAGCAATCAATTGTACTCAATTATCTCAAATCATCAAGTGTATCATTGAATCACAAAAGATATCCAAGAATCATTCAATCCAATTGAAAAGAAGTAAAACAATTGAAATATAAAACTCAATAAAATCGAATAAATAAAGACTTACATATGAGTAATGTCGTTCTTCATCGGTGAGGCTTCATCCCCAACCTTAGTTGGGAATTTAGTTCTACATAAAAATAAAATCTAAACCTAAAAAAAAACTAAACTAAAGAGAAAAGTTGTTGAATTTTGCTCTCTGGACTTGTCTATCTTTTTTTGAATGTAAATGAGTCTATTTATAGGCTTAAGAAAGTCTTAGAAGCCCTAGTAAACCTAGATAATTCGGAGGTCTGTCTCTCAAACCGAATAGAAGTTTGAAATCGCAATAGGATTCGTCCAGATTTGTGTCCTTTTATTGTGAGGCGATTTTGGCATAGTAACTATCCAAATTAGAAAAATCATATTTCACAACGAATTGTAGTATTTTAAGTTAGCTTTCCAATGCCCCTAGAATAATTTCAATCCGATGTTTGAGCGAAAAGTTATAGTCAAAATTTTGAGATGTGTACAAAATCTGATTTTGAATCTAATCCGATTTTGTCTCCGATTAGAGAAATTTCGATTTAATCCTCTCCTTGATTGGGTTAAACTTAACCACACCATCTAGGTTTTTTCAAAGTGTGATTTTTTCCAAACTTTGCATTTTTCCCTTTAAAGTTGCAGTTTTTCTTCAACAATCTTTAAAATACTAGAAACACAAAACTAACACAAAACATTAAATAACGACACAACTAAATGATTAACTAATGTAAATAAAGAGGTCCAAATATGCAATATTTGGCACTAATCAAACACTCCCAAACTTACATTTTGCTTGTCCCTTAGCAAAACAAAATGAAAAATAATCTGAAAGCAAGAAACATAAATCATCTTTCGTGGGAGAGA
>NC_081545.1:15836519-15839859 GCF_901000735.1 Corylus avellana | reverse complement strand
TCTATTTATAGGCTTAGCAGAGAAACAGAGATTTAGATTTAAGCAATGTGGAACAAGGGATAGTTCTAATATAATTAGAACTAGGAAAGAGCGATTCTAGTCATACTAGGACAAGGGTGGACGGCTAGGGCTTTGGAAGAGGCCCTAGCCTCTTCCTTCATCCCTGGTCCATGCGTCCACACCTGTGGACTTGGGCTTGGATTTTATTCCAAGTCCTTTTCTCTTGTACCCAACACATAGGCCCAGTGAATAGTCCATAGTCTTATGTTTTTCCACTTATGCTCATTGGGGCTCTAGATTTTATCCTAAGCCCAATTGCACCATATCTCTCTAACCTATGTTTTAAATAAAAAAAACTCTTAGCTCAATAAATAATAAAGCCTTTATGGTTAAATAACATCAGCTTGGTGAGTAACCTAAAGGGAAAAATATTATTGGTTTAAATATGTTTGTAATCATATCTCCTTGACATTTATTACACAACAATATTTTAATCTCAATGAATTCCACTAAATGATTGTGACTGAACTCTAATAAATATTTTTAATTTAAACAATTAATCCCTTTGACTTTGATTTATGATTCTTCCATAAAATATTTCATAGCAGAATTAAGGCTAAAAATACTGCCGCTTAATTCTCTACCTCTTTATCCTTGAGTCATTGATTTTACATCTATTCTCATACATGTGAAAACCATATGTATATATTTTGGTATGCCAACCAAAATGCTTCGGCCGAAGACTCTGAGAATAATATCCATAAAGTCTAAAATAAGGAAAAATTTCTTATCTCTTTGTTCTCTAACAAAGAATTTGGATTTCCTCTTGAAGTCGATGTTCCCACAATATTAGATGTGATTACCCAACGTATTGAGCACTATTAATCGATGATAGGTCTCACCCTTAGATACATCTAAGTAATCAACACTTCATATCTGAGTTCACGAATTTATCAAGATTTAGAATCAAAGTCTAAATAGTCTTTAAGGAGTTTATTATCTTTCCTTAATATACAGTATCTCTATGAAAAGTCAACTCCTTGGTCTGTTCAGTGCATCAGGATCTCAACACACTACACATCAATCCCAAAGTCACCGCTTGATTTGATCAAAGTAGATCACCAAGATTCAATGTGTACAGTCTTACTCAAGATGGAATGCTCGGTTCCATTTACCGACTGCGAATTTTATACACTTAAGGATACATGGATTATGGACTAAGACATTGTGTGATAATCATGTTACTTACACCCATAGCCATATTCAATGTAATCATAAGACCTTTCACATGCATAACAAATGTGATGAACTTGGTAATAAGCATGTAAAAGACATTTTATATGCTATATGCTTAAATCATTTTAATTAGTGAATATAACACATATTTATTTATTAGAAACATTTGAATGTCAATATAGATATAAATCATTGGGATTTAGGGCATAATCCTAACAATAGATAGTTTAGCAAAAGATGGATACTGCGAAGCATCCGGTTATTGTAGAGGATTTGATCCAGTGACGCTTGAGGACTTATTGCAAGATTAGGCGGGTGCTCATGGTAACTAGTACTTTGGGCTGATGTTCTAAACATAAGAGTTTTGATGCCTGCTTGTATATTAAGGTATAGCATGAATTCCTAGTAAAGATGATATGACTAGTGTGATTTTAGCTACTTTGATGATCCTTGGTAGACACTCTAGTTATAATGATTAATGCTTATAGAATTTTGATGTTTCTATTGCCTAGTATCCGCTCTTTTTGAGTAGAGATCTCTGATTAAATGATTAAATGGTGAACTCAGTTGTTTATAAAGTACATGCAACATTATGAGGTTACAATTTATCATGGATGCAATATAGATATAATATATGTTGTAATATGAGAATCAATGATAGTTCAACATTATGGTCTACCCGAGATGTTACCCTTTCTCAGCAGGGTTGACACTGTCCCAAGAGACCTGTAATACAATGCCAATGCCCCGAACATTTGTACGCTACCGTCCATCACTAGCAGCCAGACCGAGTCCAACCTCGGATGGCCCATGTTACTAATTATGTACGTCCTGAAGTGACCAACCATTAGGCAATGGCTGCACTGGTCACAAATAACCATTGGATCCAAGACCCATATAAACACACACATTTGACCATAAAGTTAACCTGTATTGTAGCCCATGATAGTTATCTTGCACGTACTAGTGTACCATGTCATATAATGCAATTAATCTTATCAGTCTTTTACATACATGCTTTTACAAGTCTCATCATTATTTTCTTAATCAACATACATTTTCACAAAAGAGAATTCATAGTAGTTTCAAAATGTATTTCATGAAAGTTACAAAATATGCATGTTTGATATATATAAAATAATCGTGCAATGTAGAAAAGGTAACAAAAAGTATCCATGCGAGTTTGTACTCACCAAGGTTGTAAGGCACCTCCATAAAATCTCTTTTAGGCTTCATAATCTCGAATATTGAGAAAAGACCTATCATTAGTTCTAAACCCGAGCCAAGACGAACCTAGAACATAAAAACAGGGGTGATAGAATGTCAGGCCAAGATGGCGTTTCCTGGAGTCGTCTCTAGGTAAGCCCTCGGCCCTTAGGTCGAGTGTTTGGCTAGAGAGGTTTAGGTGGAACCTCATCGGTCCAACGATTTCCTAAGCCTTCTCAGCTGGTCCTAAGGCCATAAAAAGGGTTTCTAACATTTTTTTTTAACCCAAAATAACATCTCCATGCATAAAGAAATATGCCCAACAAGAATGAAATGTTAACTCATGCTTAAACCAATATTAAGGGCAACAACATAACTAGAAGCTAACTATGAAAAGCACTTAAATAACATAACAACTAAGTAAGGAACAAACTAGGCTTAGAAGATTACATCCTTGAAGCAAAACCTCCAACAAATCTCTCATTCTCCTCCAAGAACTCACAAAACTCACAAAATCACTCAGGCAGGGGTTCTAGAGGGCAACGAGGGCGAAATAAGACTTAAGGGTCGAGTGGGGAAGGGTATTTATAGGGCTGGAAAGCCTGTAGGCACTGTTCACAGCTTTTGTCAAGCATCTGGTCCTTATTCAGCGGTCCAAAAATTGGTCAACGAATGCTCAGGTGGTCCCCCATCGAGTGTTCGGTGTACTGTTGGACTTAAACCTGAAAAGCCTGTCTATACCTTTCTGACGCTCTGAAAAGCATGTCTGTACTTTTGGTCAGCGAGCGCTCGGCCAAAACCAATGAGTGGTCGCAACTGACTTTTCAGCAATTTGACCGATTGTGCAGTGTTCAATAAAATGGGCATCACTCTTGCTACGAATCTTGAAATTGTGCAT
>NC_081545.1:15832786-15836419 GCF_901000735.1 Corylus avellana | reverse complement strand
CAAATGACAAAAATAAAAAAAATAAAAAATAAATAAATAAATAAAAATGGAGGGGGCGGGCAAATCACCCCCATTAGCCATGAAGGTGGTTTGGCCACCCCATCTGAGCAGCCTAATTCTTTCTGATGTAACACATTAATGAATATTCTCAATTTTTCTAACATTATGAGACTAATTTTTTTTTTTTTAATTTATTTGCTTATTCTATTGAGTTACTATTCTTTTTAAAAACTGATCAATGAACTATTTGACAAAACCCAAAACTATATATATTGTAAAGGTCGCATTACTTAGGCCCCGTTTCTTTCGACGTAAAATCATTTTTAGAAAAATGATTTCCGCATTTTACGGTGTTTGGTGCGACATAACATAATAGTCAACAAAAAACGTTTTCCCTTTGATCGAAAATCCTTCTTTAATTTTCGGAAAAAGCTTTACAGATTTGAATGCCACCCAGACCGGCCGGTTTAGGGTGGCTCCTATGGCAAGCCAGCTACACCTTAATTTTTTAATATTTTTTAATTATTTTTAAAATATAAATAATATTTTATTATTATAGGTAAATATATTATAAGTTCCTAAGTCAACGCGCCAAAATTAAATAGTCTCTAAGTTTTTTTTTTTGAAAATTTACTCCCTTGGTTAATCAAAATGCCAGAAAAATCCATGCCGTCAGAATTTTTTAACAACCGTTAGTCTGGGTCAAGACGCACAGTTTCACCTCATTAAAATATTAATTTTTTTTAATTTAATTTTAAAATTTAAATCTAATTTTTTTAAAAAAAAATAAAAATAAAAATTTGAAGGGGTGGCCAGCGGTGGGGCTGCCACCCCTGTCCACCCCACCCATTTCACTTCTATTTGAGAAGAACCCAAAGCCTGAATCGATCAGAGAGTGCAAGAAATTCCATGCAAAGCTTGTAGTCTCACGGGCAATCTCAAAAATCCATATCGCAAACAACCTTTTGAGCCTATACGCAAAATGTAATGGTTTAGACCATGCACACCTCCTGTTCGACAAAATGATTCACAAGAACGTGGTGACATGGACTTCGATGATTTCAGCTCATGTTCATGATGGGTCTTTAGGAAAAGCTATGGATATGTTCAAAGGAATGCTTGAAGTGTGTGAGAAACCAAACAGGTTTGCTCATATGTTCCTGTAAGATCTACAAAAGAATCAGATAAGAAACTTGAAAAAACAAAAATCTTCGACAGCAGAAATCAAACACAAATGAAAATGAAACCAACTGCACAAATCTCCAGCCATAGCCAACATAAGAAAAAAGTCCAAAGATACATTAGCCTCTCTTGGGATAAACCCTTTCCCAAGATTCAGATCCAACTTCAAATCTTGCCCTCTTTGGCTCACCTCCAAAAAACCCCAGAACTTCAAAATGTTTAAAGATGCTCTTAATAAAGCTTGGAGCTCGTGGGTAATTGAATCAAACTTGAATTCACACACCGTAGTGAGCAATCTTCTGAAACTAATTCAGCCTCATCCACAGAACCATCCTTACCCAGAAAAAATCCCAGGGGTGGCATTTTCACACATACCCACCGTCGACGCTCCCTCTCTCGGGAATTTTTTTTTTTTTTTTTAATTAATTTTAGATTTAATTTTTAAATTAAATTAATAAAAAATTAATACGCTGACGTGGCAAATGGTGCATTTTGATTGAAATTAATTGGGTTAAAAAATTTTGACGGTAGAGATTTTATTGGCATTTTGATTGACCCAGGGAGTAAATTTTTGAAAAAAAAAAACTTAGGGGCTATTTAATTTTGGCACATTGATTCAGGGACTTATGATATATTTACTTTATTATTATTTATATTAATCCGACAGATGTCCCATTTATGGCACAATGATCTTTGATCCGGCCATTAATTGGGTACTCTCCAGTCCAAAATGGACTGGAGAGGATCCGGTTCTGAAGGCAAAGTGGTGTGAATATTAAAGCTCTAGTAGCTCTAATTCCAATGTTAAATAATTAATTATTTTTAAAATTTAAATTAATAGAAAAAATATAAATTTAGTCATTTAATCTTGCAAAATATGAGTTTCACTTAGATTCATGAAACTCAGATTCATACCATTTATTAAAGAAAATACCATGTGTTTTCTCAGCGTTCTTTGGTCTTTGATAGATATTATTTTATGAAAAGGCAAAAAAGACTATAATCCTTATTTCTCTTACTAAATTTTTTAAAAATAATATCTACATATGACTAGGAAAACACACAAATATATATATATATATATATATACTAAAAGAACACTTGGTCCATTCATTACCCACATAAACTTAGAGCACGTTTAAGATTGTGTTTAAGAAATAAAGATTTTAAGACAAAAAGCGTTTTTTGGCAAAAGCTTTATTTTTAAGCTTTTGCTAAGAGTGCGTTTTGGTCATTTTAGACCCTTAAAAGCGCTTTCAATTTTTTTACAAAACATATACTTTTTTCTTCAAATGAACTTTTTGAATATTATACGTACTTTTAAACATTTGAAATACACACCCAAACATGCCCTTAATATGCTCGGTGCTTCCATACTTGTTTTCCTTATTATATTCTAACTTACTAAAGAGAGTGACTTTTATAAGGAGGTGGTGTAAACCCACCCCTTTGTGCCCACCACTCATCAAGTGACACCTCAGCATTTTAGAATAGATCTAAGTTTAAGGAAAAAAAAAAGTCAAAAACACTATCACACCATATTATTTCACTTCAACCCTATAAAATTAATTTAATTTTTTTTTTTTAAAAAAAAAATGATGGGGTGGTTGGGTGGCCACCCCATCTCCCGCCGGCCACCCCATGTCCTAGGGGTGGCCCGCGCGGCCACCCCTAGCCCATATGGGGTGGTCGGTGAGACACCCATGGCCTAGGGGTGGTCGGCGAGCCATGGCCACATCCAGCCAGCCAGCCACCCTAGATGGGTTGGGGGTGGCAGCGAGCCACCCTTAGCCCTTTCCCATATTCTTAAAAAAAATAAATAAATAAAAGGAATAAAGCTATATAATATGGTGTTTTTGTTTTTATTTGGGTTTGTGCAATAATCCTAGGTGGCAACTGCTTTTGGTGGGCACAAAAGAGCTGCTTATAGAAGTTATTTTCCTTACGAAAGCAAAACAAACATCTTAATTAAACTTGGCCCGGGCTTGGGATCGGTCGGTCAATTTAAATAAGCTAGCATATGGTAGAATTGTTTAATTTCTTAAATAAAAATTACAGTATTGGTTGAAAAATGATTAAATAAGCATATCATAATTCTCCCAAGTTAGTTCTTAAACAGACTGAATTATTGACTTTTACATACATACAACTATTGACGTGGGAGCGCAAAAGAATGAGGAAAGAAGCACATTCTAGTTGTGCATCATTCTAGACGACCCATATACCTCTATATTCAATTATTTTCTGTATTTTTAATGTATATATATTTATTTCCTAAATAACTTATACACCAAATATTCGGAAGGGAATGTTTTAGCATCGTGATCTTATAGAGAATTTGTGTCTTCAAATCGTAGGTAAAAAGATTATTTTAAAAAAATAAACTCATAATTTTAAATATTAAAATGCGATTTTGAAAACCATACTGTAATTTTATAAACACTATAATTG